>NW_013531107.1:3109501-3176804 GCF_000836235.2 Papilio xuthus | reverse complement strand
TATGGATGTAGAAAATGATTTAGTGAAATGGGCTCCTTTCCAAAATCAAAATCGTTGGAGGTAATGTACTAAGATGACTTTGATCGATGGTCTTTAATTTTCTCGCGTGAAGGACGCACGTATAACGCGTATAATTTCATACCCTTACTCTTATATTTCATATCATGTACTTTTTGGTGTTAAAGCTTCAGGATATTCTTTTAAAAGTTTTTTTCTTCACCATTATTTCACTATACCTTGCCACTGGGTGGCTCGGAGCCCTAAGTTAGGGGTGACTAGGCTATAGTCAACCACCCTTGCCCAATGCGGGTTGGTTGACATCACATATTTCTATCAATAAAGACTTTTTTCTTAAAGATTGTCAAGATACTAAACGACGATACAAAGCAATTGGCTCAACTGTCGAAAAGACTGAGGCTATGAATTAAATAGCAGACGATAAACAAAAATAGATATCCCCTTTTCCTAATAACTCGTTTTACTTGAAATCTACTCCTCTCTCATATTCTTTCCGTACCATAAAATGATAGGAAGAAGACTAAAGGGCCTCTGGGACACTCAGAATTGTTATTGTTCAAACGTTTGACAGTATTTCACATTGTGTTGTGTACGGTATAATCTTATAACAATAACTTGTCTAATTAATTGAATATGATATATTGAGGCAATGTTATCCGCTAACCGCATTATATTACATTGAATCTATTGAAAGCCGCAACCCAAAGTATGCTAACATTTTGTTGGTAAACAATTTAATCCTAAGTAAAGCTTTTAATTAATAAATTTCCCACATGAAATGTATTATTTAAAATATACACATAGTTAAAATTGAAAAGAGATTAGAAGATAATATAAGTTAAAGAGCGGACATAACTACAATTTTAATGTGTATTAAATAATCGCACTTAAACATCAGTAGTAAAGATTTTTGTGCGTAGAGTTTGAAACGATGTCCGGTCTATTGATATATGTTTTTCGTAGATTAATGCAAAAACTTAAATAGCAGAAAAAATGTTTTTTTTTTGCAAAACTAATAACAATTTCTTTGCTTTTATTCAATGAAAAAAATAAAGTCTAGCGAAACTTTTATTAAATTTTTTGCATGTCTCTGGGTCTTTTTCAATTTGTCGACGGAACTACAACTGCAAAGTTGTATTCGCACGATTAGCAAAGTAAACAGTCGTCTATTTAATATTCATACTACTCAGCTTATTTTGTATTCTGGAGACGGATGAAAATGAAATATGAACTATTCGTCGTGTATTTAAAAGGAGACTGTGTCATCAGATCTGCTTGTTTTATCGATTATAAATTTTTAATTTAGGTTTTTAATTAATTTCAAAGTTAATAGAAATTAACCTTCAAAATAAAAAAAAAATCTATAATGTAACATCTCATAGACAAAATTCTCGGGTCACAATGTTAGTCACCATATATATTCTAAATGGCTTGGCCGATTTTTATACAATTTTATATGCATATTGAGTAGTTTTGAGAATTGTCGACTATCTAATATTTTAATCAAGCGCAGACAGAGTAGCGGGCGACAGCTAGAGTTTTTATGACTTGATAACTATGATAGTACGAATACTTGATTGAACATTATTACGAAGTCAATGGATTTTTCCTGACAATTCCAAAAAATTTTGTTTCTAACAAATCTTTTTATAAAATATTTATTTCTTAAATATATTCAACAATTTACAGTCCCATAGGATTACATAACATATTTATATATACATGTATGTAAATATAAACGTACGCTTTACCTTTAAATATTTATGAAGTGAAATGCAAAAGTATGCAAATTTTAGGTTATGTACAAATCATAGTAACTCGTGTTCTCTCATCTCGCAATACGACTAAATTATTAAGAAAGTATTACGTTATATGTAAATACCAGAAACAGACAGCTTCGTGAGAACCACATTTGCCTAATACAGTTAAATATAACGTTGCGAGAGAAAAAAAAATTACGCTGTATATCGACAATTTTCTTTAAAAGTAGGCGCGTACAAAGACTTAAAGTTATCCCCTATTTTCTTAATGAAAATATGACAACATTTAAGTTCGATCTTTTGTTGGAAAAATCTTTTTATTAACGTTTAATCACTGTTTTTATAAACTACTTGCAGTTGACCGAAAAAAAAAGTAGTTATCAAGTTTATGTAATCCGAGCATAGTGTAGCTTCCCAATAGTGTAAGAATTTCTTTGCAAACTCTCTCTCTCCCTTCAATGCAAGAAAATAAACAAACAAATCATTTCTAATAATATTAGTATTGATTGACAAATTATGAACAAAACAAATTAGCATAAGAATAATCTCACTTCGAACAAAAGATAAAAAAAACTAAATTAAAAATATTGGCAACACCATTTGTTTAGTTTATCCCTCTAATTAATCCGTTAACTATTCCATCTCGATAATGGCTTTGGTAATTCAAAGAAACGATCAAACAGTATTATTCACACGTTAATACTCGTTCATTGGCTCATACCCAAATAACTTACATTGCGCTAATGCGTTCACAAAACTGCTATGTAAGATGATGCTACATTAAACGCAAATGCCGGGTAATAATAATAACAATGAGCTTAAGTACTAGGTCTCAGTAAAGTCTTCTAATCCAATAATGATGTTTCGATTCAATTTGAAATAATCTTACTTCTTATTAACATTATAAATACGAATGTTTAGATGGATGGATGGATGTTTGTTTAAAGGTATCTCCAGAACGGCTAAACGGATCTCGAATAATTTTGGCATACATATAGAACATAGTCTGGAAGAAGACATAGAGTACTAATTAGGTTTTTTTAACTCTGCATCTCCGTCCGGGCCACCGCTAGTAATTGGTATGACCATTATCAAAGTATCATCATCATCAGCTCACTATACGCCTCCACCGAGGGGCTCCAAGCCTACCTTAAGTTAAGAGTGATTAGGTCATAATCAAAGTACTATAAAAAATGTGTTTTTATATTTGTTACTTTAAAAAAGGCTCTTTGTAATATGCGCAGCATCTGTCTTCTCCAATTAGTTACAAAATACGAATACAATGCGAAATATTATATTTCCTCGTTATTTAATTTTTCTACACAATTAAGGATAACATTGCTCGCAATAAAAATAGGCTATGTTTCTACTTTACCTTACAAAAGCTCGGAAATCCAAATGAGCTTTTCGGTGCTATCATAAAATGTGCTTAATGAGAAATTGCTACAGTACACACACAACAATCGGGGACATATCTTTTGTTACATGCCGTATGAAAAGCGTACAGTGATTTACGTTAATGGGGCATCTGTTTTCCCTCAATTATTTTTGAAATGTACCCTTTGTTTTGCAGACTGTTTGAAGAAATGAAATTCTAAGCTATCATAAATATACCAATCCAGTAGGGTTGACACTGTCCATAAATTTAATTAATTTATGATTAACTAGTCGCCACTCACGATTCCGTCGGTGCAGTATTAAAAAATAATATTATAATTATTAGCCTATGTGTTTTTTTTGTATAACAGAAGGGGGCAAACGATCGTTTGCCCCCTTCTCTTATAAAAAAAAACGAGCAGCGGGAACACCGAGGTGTTCAACGACGCCCATGGACATCAGCAATACCAGAGGAATCGCAGATGCGTTGCCGACCTTTGTGTTCTTCCAGACTATGTTCTACATCTGCACAAATTTTCACCGAGATCCATTGAGTCGTCCTGGAGATACCTTCTAACAATCATCTTTTAATCCATCGATTCATCAATACTATTGTATTTATAATATCAGTAAGAAGTACGAAGAAAAATTAACTACAATTCATCAAGTCATTTATTTAGCAAATTAAACCTTTTTGTTGAATAAATTTAATTTCATTTAAATTAAAAAAAAAAATATACAAATACTTATTACAAGTTACTATAAAAAAATTGTTTGTATGATTTTTATCATAAGCTAGACTGCGATATAAAAGTACTTGTAAAATTTCGTAAATTTAAAAGAACGATGATAGGTAACTTTGTATAACAAATCTGCGAAACGTTTCAATCAAGAACGGCTGGGTTCGTTTCCGGCTGCCAAATCTGATATCGGTCGCACAAATACGTACATACGTTCCATCTAACACTACTTACTCTCAAATATTACTGTATGATAGACAGCTTGACAGGGGTGAAATTTATTTTCTTGGGCTTTTGCCACGAAAACACGTGTTTCCATTCCTCGCAGATAAAGTGTTCTCGAAGGATTTATATTTGAACATTGATATCACCCCACTTACATTTTAAATCATAAAAATTTGAATATTGTCACATTTTTCAGAAAAATAAAATTTTGGCAATAATATCAGTAGTTCGTATGACATTATGATTTGTTATTCTTCAGTATCAACTTATCTCAAAGACTCATATTAAAAAGAGGAAAGATTTAATTGTTGTAAGCGATTTTTAAAAAAATCATTCTCATTTGGGAAGCTACACTATAACTGAGTGACAGAGACTATACTTATCACTGACTGTGTTATTTAATAATTCCTCGCGAATGTGTCAGTTACGTAATAAAAGTTTTTTGGTATTGGGGAAAGATCATTAAAAGATAAAAGAAGAAGACTATGTAATATGGTGTTTAACCCACCAAACCCGCATGGTTTTCAAAATCGAATGGAACAGAAGAAAGTTCTCGAATCTTCTAAATTTAGCATACATTATTGTTGCCATTAACTTTTTTTAACATTATACAAGCATTATTAAGTATTCTCCACGTTTTCTTTCGTTGTAATAAACTTTTATTACATTGTAATATTCCATGTGAAGGTGTATAAAGAGTTACAGGATAACGTTAGATAATTTTAGATGAGGTGTCAAGTTCCCAGAGGTGTGTTGGGTAAACATAGCAAAGGTGGATTGTTATTTATAACGAAAATTTATTTTCTTTTACGTAATGAGGACTTATTACAGGCTTTATATTGTTATATACGTTAAGCTTAAAGTGACCAGCTTGTATAAAATTATTAGGAAGAATTAGATATAATTCAGGATAACAAAATTCCCGTAGTTATTAGATACCATTGAATTATTTAATAGAGCATTTTTGCTATTATATATAAAACTGTAGTTCCAAAAAATAAAATTAGTACTTACGGAACAAGCCTATAAAGACTATAATGTTTCTTTAACCAGGACTAGCACGATTTGTGTGAACGTTTTCGTAACGTGATCGACAACATTTGTATGAGATTTGTACAGTGGGCGGTGTACTATTGGACGTAAAGTATAATGACAAAACTCATAGCATTTTGTGAAATGTTGTCGATGAATTTACGAATATATTCACGCAATAATTCGTGCTACATCCCCAGTTCTACAAGATATGAACGAAAACCAAATAGTTCTATCGTTGTAAATATTACGTCCTATTTTTATTGTTTTTTTTAATTAAATTCACGTTTATTATCCAATGGCCTGACCAATTTTAAAGTACGACTAGTCAGTAAGTAAAAATCCGTAGTCTGCATGTTATAGGTTAAAATAAGCAAGACTACTAGGTTATGTAAATTATAATTCATAGTAACCTGAAACAACACATTTTCCTTGGTTTATCAGCCACATATGGTCGTGTTCTACATTTGAGTAATATTAATATGATAAGTTTAACATGAAAAGCATCGTATAGCAAAACATACGAACCTTTGATCCCTTGTTAAAACAAAGTGGCCATCCCGACCCAACTTCAAAGTTCAAAACTAAGAGAAGTTTTGCCCGTCGCTTCATTTATGTTTTGTGTGAACGTTGTTGTTAAATTGGAAATAACCTTTCATATCTAGGAGATAGGCTTGTATATATTTGTCTGTCTTTACAACAGAATAGTGTTATTTAAAATTATAATTTAAAGATTTTGGTATACTTATTTAGTTACAACACTAGAATTTATATATTTACGAGTACATGTCGAAAACCAAGATTCCCTTTGGGTCACAGAAGCTACTACTACGTATTCTTTTAGCTACTACTACGTTTACTACTAAGTATAAATGAATAATATAAATGAAATAAAAAAAAATATATATATGAAATCATTTATATTTGTTTATGTACTCGGTATTGTTCACGATTTTGTTATACAATTCAAAAATATAAAAAGATCAATTAGACGGTTTAAGTGTTAAATACGTTTAAATAAGTATTATTTTAAACACCATGTTATGAGATATCTAAAAGTAAGGAACAGATATTTTATTTAGTCGGTCCGCAAGTATTTTTCTAGATGACGAAATAAAAGTAAAAAATAAACAACTCTCATTGCAATTCAACTTGTGCAAGATAAACGGGATACAGCGGTCCCTAGGGGCAAAGCGATTGCTAAAACTTTTCGAATTTTACAATTGCGCCGCTTTGATAAAAGTTACCGTTTGTTACTGACTGTTGCGGTCACAAACATCAGCCAGCACGCTATCAAATCACTGCTCTGATAAACCTAGCAGCGAATCAAACTGATTTTACTTTCCTGTTAGCAAGAGTAGTAGAGTCAGAAACAATTTAAGTACACTTAAGCCATTGGTACACTTAATGTCAAACTATTGTAGTAATTATTTTATTTATATTTTAGATATTTTTTTACAGTAAACGAAAAGGATATTATATTATAGTAGACTGTTTATAGTGTAGGACCATCATATCGTAAAAAATCAGAGGAAGGTGAATGAATTGTTTGAACCCTGTGTCTTGCGATTATGTGGTTAATTATGGTAGGTTTTACCATGAATCAATTTTGAGACATGTCTAGTATGAAAACATAAAGACTTATTCAGACACGAATAGAAGCTTTCATCCTTCAGGCGATGAGAAAATTTCAAGCTGAAGTCGTACGTCCCTTTCATATTTCCTCAAAGAAATATTCGCAAAAGACAAGAAGCGCTTCGTTATGAAACATTCAGTCTTGTTAAAAACAGCAAAGTTTTGATTTGGATATTCACAATACGAATTGAGGAAGCGCTCATTAGTGTTTTATTGTAGGAGGGCAGATTGTGAATTAGATTAGGTGTATATTTTGATTATTGTCATCATTTAGATAACATCGTAATCTTGATGTACGATGATTTAGAATACTAATATTAAAAAGACGTCAAAATGCGACCAACCACGAGAAAACTTTTACCAGAATACCCACTAAAACCTAACGATATCCTTTCACGTCGCCTTGTGATGAGTCACGGAACTTCCGCAACCCAGCCAGCACCGTCCGCCAAGACAGACTCCCTTTATTGGGGGACGAGGAGTCCCTCCACCTTAAGGTAAGGCGCAACCGGAACTTCGGGGTGCACCTTTCGTCTCCGTGATGAGAGGGGGGCGATGGACACTGCCATCCCACCACACGAAGGGGCTCGGAGCTTAACCTAACTATACATCGTATTGCAAAATGCACATATCTGCGAAGAATTTCAAAGATATGTGTGAAGTCAACCATCCACACTGGGTCAGCGTGTTCGACTATGACATAGTCACCCCTTAAGCGTGCACAGGTGTTAAATTACTATTATCCGTAGACATGTGAAATAACCTATATTGTTGCATACAACCTTTATGCAACAAAAGAGATGATTAACTGGAAAATAATATAATTTATTATATCAATTAAAATCAAGGTATGATTAAGTCAGTAATAGCTGATTAGCATTGAATAGCACTTGATATATTGATTTAGAGAATCCATCAGCCCATTTCATGTTATGTTAATTGATCGTAGAACGGATGGATTCTCGTCCAGGTTAATAAAATCTTGATGCGACTGGCGACTCGCCAAGCATATGTGCTCTTGCATTGCGATCGTAGATTTTGATGTAATGGTTCTACTGCAATAGAAATTTGTTAACATGTACTGACGTCTTTATTGATTAAAAATATATGTAAGAAGCACTTTGAGTAAGTAAAAATAGAATGTAAACATTACCATTCTATCGTGGTAGACCGTAGCGTGCGGATGTGCCGTACTCTATTAATTAATAACATTTGCTTAATATTTTTAATAAAAAAGCAAGGCTGTCATAATAAAACTTCGCAATCATTGATATTTTACAAAGAAAAAGTACATTTAACGCTGGCCAGATAAAACCCATGAGAAAAATCTACTTTGTTAGAAAATTCTTGTACAATTTGTAAGATGAAAATTATTTCATCTTTCAAATTGCAGAAGTCTCAGAGTTGGCCACTTGACACCTCTTACATATTTCAACAAAGCGCGCGGACGGGATAGCTTGGTCCTGCGAGATCCCTGCGTTCAGACAAAAGGGTAAATTGGACTTGCGATTTGTCCTTTATGCTTGCTATCTTTTGACATAAATTGTCGTGTAATCCGCAAACATTTCATGAACTTAACGATACATTTTAAAACAATATTTATTCACTAAACTCCCGATTACTCTGTAACATTTTATCCTAGGGATAAACATAAAAAATGTCTCTTTTTAAAATCAAAAATTTGCGTTTCCAACTATCGTTGATGAACTGGACTGAATGAATTATTATAAGCGAACGAAATGGACCTACAAAATAACGATTATTATTTGAACGATTTTCACATGATCGTAACACAAAATTTTACGTACTAAAATATTTCTCAATAACACGTCGAACAACACAAACTGGATGAAAGCTAATGGTACAAAAATTGGAGCTAAAGTAATTCACATTCAAAATGTGTCCGCACGATGCCCCGACCAGTCGGCGCACCGGCACGTACCGCCGCAAAAATAGAATTTGCACAACAATGTAACAATACCACATTCATAAAAATACAAAATATATACACCTAAATTTTAAGATAAAATGTATTATCATGTAAAACAAAAATCAAACCTTAACTGAAATCAAACAGAACTTTAGGTATGAATTTTAAAAACTTTTTAACAAAGCCTAGATAATACTGCAGACCCTAAACCGCAACTGTAAGGTAGACTAAATTGGCAACACATCTGCAATACACATGGATCTGCATTTGTTTTTTGCTGGTCCACGTTAGTTCAACAATAGTTAATACTTATCCTAACATATCCCCAAAGCGGAAGCTGTGACCAATGAGCGAAATTATATTCAACTTAACCTACCACGCATCCAAACAGTGTGAAGTCAAACAACACCCGTATGCCAGAGTGGTTGACTGTGGCATAGTCGCCCCTAACTAAGGGTAGCCTCCGATCCCCTCAGTGAAGACATATAGCTAATGATGTTATAATGTAAAATGGATGTGATGTAAATATGTTTTATAATGCATTTTTTTCTGTTAAGTGATACGCCGAAGATTTTCAAGTTTCTATTTTCTTTATTAGAACGCAATAGACTGAAAGCATTTTTAAATAAATTAGTACTCAATTTTAGATAACAGAATAACGTTAATGGAATTGATATTAGCATACTTCAAAATTTGCTTCGCTCTGGTAATTTTAGAGCGAAGTAAATTAATCAAATTAAGTGTTTGGAAACTGTGAAATTTAATTAGGCAACTATTCCTTGCTGTCTTGTAAACAAAGTTCTGTGGGCCTGATATTGTACGGAACCGGTGTTCATGATGTATAAACATGCGCTTGCATATTTATGTACTGTGATACCGAATTGCTAATTATTATTGATTTAATGTTACCACATAATTATATATATATATATATACAATAAAACGAACGAGTTAATTTTCCCGCGCTAATGCGAGAGAATAAGTTTTATTACAATCATTCTCGTCATTTAAAAAACGAAAGGTTATACCTTTCGTTTTTTCGAAACTCTTTCTATATAAACCTCTGAAACTTACAAGGAACAGATAGTCTTATGATTCGGATCCTAGATGTAGATTCGTTTCTTAACAATACTATACTAAAGTATTGTATTGAAAGCTGCGTTATTCTTTAAACCAGCCTCTATGAACTTAAATTATAATTTTGTATTATACAAGCTGTCGCACGTGACAACGTCTGCACGAGATTACAAAATAGATAGAAGCCGATTCTCGGATCTACTGAATATGCATTAAAATTTCATAAAAATCGGTCAAGCCATTTCGAAGGAGTTTGGTAACTGACATTGTGACACGATAATTTTATATACAAGATTTACTTTAAAGTATTTATAATATATATAAATTATAATCATTGTTAAATCAAAGTCTAGCGGTCGCCCGCAACTCCGTTCGCGCGGAATTAAAAAAAAAACAAAATTAGTAGACTATGTATTCGTCCAGATTATGTTCTACATATATTCCAAATTTCATCGACAGCCGTACAGCCGATCAGGCCTTCAAACAAACATCCATCCATCCATCCATCCATCTAAAGATTCGCATTTATAATATTAGTAACATTAGCCCTGTTAGTATAGATAAAAGCAGTTTCAGCATTGTTAGAAATAGAATAAGTTTTGCACGGATATTAAAAGCTCGCTCCACTCTCCTCCACATGGCAAGACAAATTGTGAATTATATGCATTAGAGCAAGCGAGATGAAACTCCGAACATAGCCTTTGTGCAAATTGACCGCAGTTATGTGCTCCGATTAATTTGGGCTACATTTTTTGTAGCTTTAATACTAATACTAGAGAATTTGTACACCACATTGAAATAAATGTTTGTACTCTACATGTATATGTTATGTATATGTTCAAAGTTATATACGAATATGTATTATATTATATACTTGATCGCGTCTTATGTCAACCTTATACGTGTTGTTTTTATTTATTGTGAATTAATATTCGTAGATTAAAGAAGGTCCGGAAATATTACTTAAAATAAAACTAAATAACATAGGTTTTCATCAAAGATTATCTTTAGTAAGCCACGAATTATTTTTTGTGTTGTCCGTAAAACGAAAAATAATATTACAAATTCTAAAAAAGGTATTATCTCGTAAGAAGAGCTACTTTTTTATTTACTGGATATTTTCTAAATTTCTATGTTTTTATTTTCTTCCATTAAACTACAAGTATTTCGGAAAGATAGAGAACTGTCTACTTATTCGTTTTACTATGCAATTAATTAAAAAGTAATAAGATAAATTAAACGTTTGAAAGTAAACAATTTGATTGAACAATACTGTGAAAGTTCAACAACAGGTACTTGGGAGTAAATAAGCCGGAGGAATGTCCACAAAGTTTAGCAATAAATGGAACTTAGTATTGGAATTCTAACTTTAATTAGAAAGCACGTCATTCTCATGAACTGCGACGTTTTCTACACACAGGCAAAGTACATAATTAACTCCTACTCATATTTCATATTAACAACTTTGAAGTAAAATAGGAGTACTGGAATCAGGTTTTAAAAAGTAAAATGCGTTGTGTTTTTTTTGCTTTCAAATCATCTTTTTCTTCTTTATTACGCTGCTTATTTTTTGTATTGTTAGAGGACAGCAATAACTCTTCTGCCGGAATCAGCTGTCAATTTTATAAGAAAAACGAGCCTCGTCGAAAACCAAAATCAATGTATAAATGTCGTAATACGCATGTTTTTCTTTGTTAAACCGCACCAACACAATACACATTCATATTTTATATTTTGTTTATGACGTCACAGATATAAGGTTATTGACCTTTATATTTTTACAAAAAATAATAGGACCATGGGTTTCTATCTCTAAAGCACTAGTACATCTTATTATTATTAAAAATATATTGCCATCCCTCTCTATCTAGTGTGTAAGTGACATTGGAAAGACAGCAAAGAATATTATTTGTGAATTAAAAATATACATACATTTAAATGGGACCTTACATAAAGTAAGCATTTGTTACTTTGGCAGTACATCGTTTCAACTTCGCCGTCAAACGACCAAAGTTAGTTATAGACAATCGTTGTCAGCCTATTATCGCGCAATCTAACTTGGCAGGATTTAAAAGTTCCCCGAATGGCTTTGGTACGGAATAATTCGGCTTAGGGAAATGTCGCAACCGCAAATTGTTATGTCCTTATAATTAACGATTGATGTCTATGTCTATATGTAAAAATTAAGAATCTAACAAAACAGATAACCATGTAACTGGTAAATTATTAATATAACCCGCGATTCTGTCCTGACGAAATTTAAATACAGACTCGATAAATAGTGTTCTTTCAGACTATCAAACTGTCAAATTTCATCGAGATCCGTTGAGCCGATCTGGGCATACTTTTTAACAAATATCAATCCATCCATCTATTCAACCATCTAAACATTCGCATTTATAATATTAATAAATAAGAAAGTAAGAAGTAAGATAAGATAGTAAGGATCTAATCTCCTTCTATCAATAAAAAGTTCCTATAAAAGGATTAAAATTATTAAATATAATAAGAAGGGGATGTTAACTGCACATAACAGTGATGTATCGTGATTTGTGAGTGAACGATAAGATTTATGTCGGCTATCATCGAGTCACTAATTACGTATCGATCTGGGATAATCCACACAACTAACAATGGGAGACAAACGATCTGTCTTTATGATATATTGACGCTAAGTGTCGGGAACCATCATCTCGACTAACAATAAAACATACACCGAATCTGTGATCTGCTTTCGACGTTCAATTTATGATATTCATTAAATTAAAGTACTCTTGCCGCACTCACAGTTTAATAGTTATAGCCTGACCACGAATATAAAACTTCAGCAGATTTCGGAAAAATTAGAAACTATTTTTTTGGGCCATATAAGAAAAGCGATTGAAGCACCAATCAAGCCAGGTCTTTTATATTCATGGTTAGGCTATACATACGCAATTCCTTAGTGAGGACTTATCTTACTAAAAATATATTAAGAGCTTTCTTTAGTAACGATTAAACAATGTGGGAGTGTAATATGTAACTCAACTTAAAAATATTTTAGAAATTTTTACTACTAATAAAATTTACTCATCGTTAATTATTCGTAAAACTTAAAAATGTAGTAAAGTTAAAAATAGGTAATAAAGTTTTCTCGTTGTTAGATACTAAAATATTCCAAAGGTATTGGGTAAATCAAACCAATTTAATATTGGCCGTATCGATCACAAAGAGAGGTTTGAGTGGATTACTTTGATCTGGGCCGTATCATGCTTGTGAAATATATCGAGTAAACATCTACAGTAGCATGGATATTGTGATTGATAATGTTAAATATAAAAGAGTTTATGGGTTAAAATCTACATATATGAGTATATTTACATGTGCTAGTAGAAAAGAAATAAAAAGGTCGGAGATAACAGCGAATTATACGCACGCCTGAGGTGCCACAACTAATAGATCTACGAGATGATTTAAAGCTGATTTAATTCAGACTAGCTTTAGCCCGCTCTATGTATATGTGTTCTTCCAGACTGTGTTCTATATGTATGCCAAATTTTATCGAAATTCGTTCAGCCGTTCTGGATATCGGAAAAAACAAATATCCATCCATATAAAAATTCGCATTTATAATATTAGTAAGATTTTAAACAATGCATCTAGTAAAGAGTAATCTCACGTAGAGATATTCAGGATAAGGTTTAACATTTGCTTGCACTTTCTATAATCATGATGATATTATAATCATTATTAGCTTACTTATACGTCCCCACTGAGGGGCTCGAAGCCTACCCTTAGTTAGGGGTGATATAATAATATGGATAAGGTATTTAGGATTGCTATTATCAAAGTATCTTATTATTATATACCATATTTTCACCTACCTTAAAACATTACAAGAAGTATGTATAATAATATTTCTTGTTTATTAACAGTAGTGTCGTGCTACGAATATTATGTAAATGAACGGAAACAAACTTTTCAACTTCCAGTGCACTGCTTGTTCGCGATATCTGGAATCCTGCACTACTGATTATATTACGCTAACAATTAGCATGAGTTGTATTTACTATATTCATTATATAAATTTTCATGCGTATTTTCAATCCCATGTACTATTTCAAAATAAAATAGTTGCAATCTTATTTTTTGAATAATTCGTAGTTATAATAATTTTTCTGTATTAGTATACTTTTTATGTAAACGGCGAGGCCTCGAATATCCTTTGATATATCACGGCATGCGGCCACAGCCTGTCACTACAAGCCAATATATTTAATCAAAGGAATTCCTAAAGACATGCCAATAAATCTAAATGACGTATCATGAGATAGGGCGCAATGTTCACAATCGATAACTTAACTTGTGTTAAGTTAGAAACATACTTCGATTCGATATATGGATCTACCGAATGAGTATTACAGATATTAAAATTAGCATGGGTATTAACAACTGAAAAACCCTAAACAAAAACATACTATCATCTCTCGCTTTCTCGTTGAACATATTTTTGAACAGGTGTTTTGGCAATGGAAACTACAATACAGTTATAAATTTCTTTTAACATTCCATGATATGCATCAGTTTCATCCGAGCTTGACTAAGGCCATTTACTTAACATCCCAGAGGGGAATTTTTTATGAAGTGACAGAGCTTTACAACTCCCCGTTACGTTTGCGTTGCCATTTTTGTTGTATGTCCATAATTTATGATTCAGAAAGTCATAATTGAGTTTGTCTGTGTACGCAATTTATAACGTAGTGGTAACTCAATTTTTCGACGGTTGATTTTAATTAAGTTAAAAGGGTGAGTATTTAACAATTTTAAATTTATAAACTTTTCCTATTTAATTCTGGTTTTTAGAGCAGATGTATAGCTAAAGATAGACCAAAGACTGCCATAAATGGACAGCTTACAGTCAAATCAGTCCGTGTAGAAAGAGATCTACGCAAAACGACAGGTTTTAAATAAGTAAATCTTTATTGGTCCATAAAATTTTACAATTTCTGAGGACTCTGCCTACTGTGGTAGGTAATCTAGGTTTTAATTTTTGCAGTAGGTATGTGTGTGTGCGTATGTGTCAGAGATTTTATTAATAAAATTTCAGTAACTAAATTACTAAGCTAAGATCTTTATTAATTATTCTACCATAATGGATGGATAATCCCGCTGTTATAACCAACTGTTTGCAATCTTCCAAGGCCAAGCTAAGCGTTTTCTCGCGTTTGTTATCTTAGGACCTTCGTCTCTTTTGTTTGACGACGCCAAAGACTTTCGGGTCATTGGCCAGCTCAACATAAATTTTTCGTATGACCAACGAATACATAAACTAATCTATGATTTTTCGTGAAATGAACTAGAGATGAAACAGTGACAAATAATGTAATAACGAATAATTAATATGCTGTTAGTAAAGGTAATTGCTTGCATAAAGGGTGTTTGTATACACCTTTGATCTATTAATTATAGCTGAATATTCGTGCGTAATTTATGGTATTACCTCAATAGTAATCAGTATTGTACGTTATATCAATCTATTCGCAGATTTTAAATTAATTCGAATATCTTAAAGCGATTACTGAACTATATTAATAAACATCAAAATGGTATGCAAATTTGAAACAACTTGCCCTTCTAAAACACTTAATTTTAGAAGAAATATATGTTGCGAAATAACGAAAATATAAATGTTACAAAATGAAATTTAAAAAAATGTTTTGGATATCTGCCCCATTTGTAGCACGTTACAAAACAACTAAAACTAACATCTCGCACTTTAAACGTATTCTAGAATTTAACTAGTTTTATTTTTAAAATACTTTTTTAATAATGTCCTAATACAATAAGACATGGAATACAAATGCCAAATAGAAGATTCGAACTCAGCTCTTAGACCGAACAATTCACTTGTCTATCGTTATGAATAACACAATACATTTAGATTATGGTTCTAAGAATTTGCTCCAATTATAATGTTCAGTCCAACGCCTAGCGGTCTAATAACAAGGATTGTTTACGAGAATCCGCGCGTTAATAATAACTTTGTCAGAGACCGACTGAACTTCAAACAAAGCCTAGCAAGAGATCCGGCTACGCTTCAACCGACCCCTTATTATTCTGTTTGCAAAGTTTTTTCTGTTTTCAGTTCACATTATTTAGCGATGGTTAAATAAGTCGTAGTAAACTTGTGCGGAATAAAGCAAAATATATATTTCGATTTTTATAGAGAAAGTTCTCTATTAAATTATCTCATTATAAAATATCTAAAGATAAACATTAACTATGGCTGATCTACACAAGTAAAAAGTAGTTAATGTTTCTAATTTTCCTCCTGTGAGTTATTTAATCATTAATAGTATTAAAGCTTTAGGACAGATATAAGAAAGCCCATGAAGGATTCTTGTCAAATTCTGCGTGGAATCAAAAAACCTACGTATTCTTCCAGACTATGCTCTTCGTCGATGTCAAATTTCAACGAGATCCGTAAGACCGCTCTAGAGATACTTCTAATAAACATCTAAACATCCGCATTTATATGTAGTATTTAAGTACAAAATTATTGTTATTTAGTAAAAAGATAAACACAACGAAACTTGACTAACAAGGGAACTCGGGATAGAAATCTCCTTTGAGGAAAAATATCTTCGTAGTCTGATTTTTATTTCTATTTTATTGCTGACTTAAACAAACCTTTTTTATAATATAATAAATAATAAAAAAGAACAATGCAAGTACTTTTAATGTGGTATTTTTAAAACAATTTTAAATAAATTAACAATATTTTAAAGTAATAAACCAAAACTAAAACCAGTTGAATTATAAAGAAAATCCATTACTACATCTGTTGACGTTATCACTGGCCACAAAAGTTTTCAGCTAATATTGTCTTTCTCTGAAAAAGTGTATTAAATAAAAAAAGGCCTCGAATACTCGAAGTCGTAAAAGAAGCACTCAGCGGTAAGGAGTAGAACATACAATGTGCTTTTAACACATTTCCTTGGGTACTTTATGATATGTAAAGTACGCTTACCTTGTTGACGGAGGCTGAAATATTTACCCTTTATAAGTACCAATGGTGTTTTTATAATAAAGTACTGAATGTATTAATGTAAAATTAATTTATGTGACATAAAAGTAGCCCGCAACATAAAGACTATTTAAATATATATCATATTCAATTTTCACATCAGAGCATGCTAGTAAACTGTATTAATACAAACAAACCAACACTCAGTCCTTTTTTTTTAAATATAACATATCATCACACACCTATAGTTTTTATATTAGACTAGCTATCGTCCGCGACACTGATTGCACGTAATTAAAAACAAAAACTTAATTAGTCGACTATGTGTTCTTCCAAACTAAGTTCTACAGATGTGCTAAATTTCATCGAGATCCGTTGAACCGTTCTGCAGATATATTCTAACAAACATTCAACTATCCATCCATCCATACATCCAAACAATTGCATTTATTATATTATATAAGTAAGATTTAATATAAAGAACCTTTTTAACATGTGTCATGAAAGAGTTAAGATTGAACGTTCCGTTATAAAAGAAACAAGAATAAAGTTTGCAAGTCGACACCCCCATTACGTGGAGTTGTAGGCGCCAGCAATTTATTTTATGCGGCCCTTCCACTACTTTTTACATATTTTTTTATTAAAGTATAGAAAGTCGGTATGCTTATTTCTATGACAAAGGAAACACTATTGATCGTACGTTGATTTTTTAAATTATTACATTTTATATTTTTATTATTATTCATAAACTAAATGTCACATTAAAAAATATATATATTTTAAAGTAGCTATCGCCCGTGACTTAGTACGCCTGGAATTAAAAAAGAACTAAACTATGCCATCTACATCTATGCCAAATTTCAGAGATACCTTATAACAAAAATCCATCCATCTAAACATTCGCAATTATAATATTAGTAAAGTTAAAGAATTTTGAAAAAAGACACGTTTCTTATGCGGAACGACATACAAATACGTAAACGTACTGTCTCTTGAATTTCGGTAAAGTGAAGTGTGTCAAATTATTATCATTGTTTTCTTTTAAAAAAAAACCAACCACGTAGGCGGCAACTCGACAGGCGAGCACTCAGGAGCGAGGAACGAAAATACGATATGTCTCCATCACATTTCCATACATTTATTGCCATCCGTAAAGTAACTAAGTTTTTGAGTGACGCCAAAAGAAAAATGTTTACCTTTTACGTCTTTGTTTTCTCCTGTCTTCAACCGAGGATAAAACCTCTTAAAATGATTCCCAAATGCCAACACAGAGGGTGTTGCGTATTTCGAAAAGATACAAAATAATAAATAATGTGTGATGAAATGACTGATTTCCAGTTTTAAATAGTTATTAATAAGGAGTTATTTTATTTATTTTTAATTATAAGTACAAATAAAGACAGCACTATTTAACTAAAAAATTGAATTTTGTATCCATTCTTTTTCACAATATTTTTCAAAGTATTTTATTTACAAAAAATTATTATAGATTTTTAAAAGTATTTGCTAGTTGATTTTAAAATCTATTTAGAAGAAAGGGCTGAATGAAATTTTATGCAGCATTTTTGTCGTCTAAAAAAGGAGTAAAATATTCAAGTGCGTATTTATTTAATGTAGACGATGAGCTTGCAAATTTACAAACGCTTACGCTCACAGACATCTTTTAAAATCTCTCCATGCAAGAAGTAATTTCGTAACTACGTATAAAAGGTATTGAGTTTTTTACCACGACACATCGTTATTACAAATATTTATAAAAATTCAATGATATTTACATCTTACTTATCTTACTAATATTATAAATGCGAATGTTAGGATGAATGGATGGATGTTTTATTGAAGGTATTTACAAAATGGCTGATCGGATCTCAAGGAAATTCGACATGCTTATAGAACTTAGGTTGGATATAATTATGCTATAATTATGACGGAGTCGCGGGCAACTGCTAGTTGCGGAATACATTTTGAAAGCAGTGTATGAACTGAGGAATGTCTGCCTACAACTGTGACCGCTGCTCATTGGCCCTGTTCCAAATAACACACATTCTTAAATTTAATACGTCGCAAACACATGAAAATGTCGAAATGTAATTACCTTGTTTATGCTAAGAACAATGTTTAATATACCAACGGTACCAACGATACTTTTACTATAGTATTATAAAGGTAACAAAAGTTAGTTCCATTCGTTTGTTCGAAATTGATAATATTACCGTACTGTTAGAACTGTTTTTAATTGATTGCGCAAGTAACCAAAGCTTTAGTTTTTATTTATCTTACCAAGAATTTCTGAGCCCAAAACCCCCGTTTAAAAATATTATCTTTATTTTGTCAAGTAAAATGTCAGGGATAACGATATTGGTCTTAGAAACCCACGGTTAGGAAAGCGGAGTTTGTGGTAAACATTTACTTAGTGTACTATTTACAGTCGTAAATCTAACTGATATCTAAGGCTAACTTTTACGCCAATATCACGGCTAATTGAATATTAATCCATTTATAATTAATTTAACCAAGTTTTTTTAATATGCAACCGTCAATTACTGCATTCATATAATATTTAAAAACCAAAACAAATAAAATAACCAGCCAGTAATAATTAACGAAATAATTAAAAGCATTCTGCGTTCAATGTTACGTAGGAATCATCATGTATTGCTCATATATTTCGCAATAAAGCGCCAGATCAATTAAAGTAAAGGTCTTCGAGACCGGTGTAATGTAATTACGGAATAACTGCCTACATCTGAGCTCCTCTATTACTCATGAATATTGTAAACCTACGTTTGTAAATGTACAAAGTGTAACATGTAACATTGATCAAATTAATATTGTTATTCTATCGATACTAATATATTACACTAGCTTTTGCCCGCGTCTTCTTCCGTGGGGATTCTATGTTACTAAGTGTAAGTATTAATTTCGCAAATTTTGAACTTCGTTTTGTGGTATTGGAATAAAATACTTATTGGAAGCAAGTTCTTATTCAATATTTTTGCGTCTATTGATTTTAGATGATTGCACAGAATTTTGTCCTTTAACTTTTTAGACCTTGGGACTCGTAACAGAATTAGAAGATTAAAATTTAGGGTTCCAAAATAACCATAGAAAAATTAGAAATCATAAAAATGAACATTAGAAATCAGAATACTGATGGTCAAAAATATCAGGTGCTGTTGAAGGTTTCCAGAACCGAAACACTCGTTCAAAAAAATGCGATTTCTTTCATTGTCCTTGAAAATATGGAGATTACAATTTGATTAAACTAATAACTTGAAAGTTATGAAATACGCTGTGATCTTAATTTAAGTTTTAATTAATTATTTAGTAATATAATAAGGGCGTTGTAAAACTTATTACTAACGCCATAGCCTCATTCAGGTTGTTTAATAAGCGCACGCAAACGGCAATACCTGAAATTACAGCTCGCTCCATTATTGCATCAATAAAGCCGCACAACCAAATTGAAATCGGATGCGATACCGACGAGGTAGTTAATGAAAAACTCATTACTACCACACAAAGCAATAATGTAGAAATTACATATGTCTTTAAAATATAATTCACTTAAATAAATTGATTTACTTATGTAATTTTATGTTTGTACCAAATTACGAATAAAAAAATTAAATGTAATAGCATTCAATTTTTATTAAATTTATTTAAATTGGAACGTCTTATTTAATTGACGGTATATTATCACTAAGTAAATATTTGATACTATTTTGTAGTTAATACTCCTTTGATGCGATGTATAGATGTATTATAACTAATAAAGCAGACGTCTGTTATATTTTAAATTAATTTAAAAACTGAAAGCTGGAGCGACGGGGTAAAACTACCCGGAACAATTTTCTTGAAAAATTCCTTAACAAGGCGTCGTGTTAGGATGTAACAAGACAAAAGTCATTTAGCGAAATGACTTTACTAAATGGATGCTGTCTCGACATGGTCGATGCTATGCAAGACTGAACAAACTATTTTATCTTATTATTCTTCCACATTGTTTACAAGGATAGCTTGTCAATATTCGTGCAACAATTTAAATCATCATCACTTTTTATCATCGCAATATATTACTATGTTCACTTGTAAATATAATAGAAGATAGCAAAAGATATCACCAAGATAAAACTATGTTTTTTAACTGCGAACTTAAATAATAGTTGATCATGTTTTGGCTTCTTTTACAAGAGAACGGAGCATACCATCAACTCCAATAAGCATCCACAACACTAGATAAACTATATGTTGCCAGCTTTTAAGAAAAACGTGTTGTTCAACTTCAAATACAAATATATATAGAACTAGCGGACCCGACAGACGTTGTCCTGTCTACACGTCTTTAATTTGACACTGCGATGGTAGCGCCGTCTGTCGGATCCAATGTAAAACAATCCAAAATCAACAACTACGAATAAATTAAAAATTAATTAAAAAAACATTGTCCAGCGGACAAAATTGTGAATCTAAACCATTCCCAGATGCTCTTGAACACACACAAAAAATTTCATCAAAATCGGTCCAGTCGTTTGAGAGAAGTTCAGTGACATACACACTCACAGAAGAATTATATATATATAGAATTTTGTACAAATATTAATTCTGGTTATTATACTTCATTTACACATTAAATATTCATTTCATAAGATTTCGATAAATAATTTATAACATCTGATTACCTAGAAGTTTCATGTAATTTATAACAAAACGGGCTAAAAGTTGTTGTTTACACGATTAAGCGTCTACTTAGTATTCATGGTAGTCGACTCATTGTATATTCAGACGGCGGATGAAAATGAAATATGGACTATTCTCTGCGCATTTTGAACACAAGATGATTCCGCGCGATGATATCCACACAACTTATTATTGACAATAACTTCGCTTATTAAAATTAACATTTTATTCTACTTTGCAAATATTAACTCACTCCAACATCTTACCGTAGACTTTTGCAGACTTAATACTTGTTCTTATTACCTTTCATGATCTTTGAATAACACAGACAAGACAATACGTTTGGTACAGATGTTTAATTTGTATTTCATACACAAGCAAGCACTCTATATTCCTCCATAAATAGAAGAAATTATATGTTTGAAAACTTACAAAATAAAAAAGAAATTTAAGGAAAAATATAGAAAAAGTATTGTTTACATAGCATACTTAACTCAAATTTTAAAATATAAATCGAATTCCAATTTATATAACGATAATGACATCAATAAAAGCACTCATTAACCATAATAACGCGAAGTCGACGCTTCGCTAAAGCCGTAGCCGTCTTATCGGGGACGCAAATTATAAAAGTTATAACACCCATTTGGAAGGCGGCGAACTTTGTGCTCATTTTAACTAAAATTGTATTTCGGTTTAAACTAAAAATATTGTTAGTTTGCAGATCGTAGACAGAGATAGTGATTATTATTCTCTAGGCATTTAGTTTATTCGGGTAATATGTCAAAAAATACTACGAAAGGACTTTAAAAAGTCTACTATGAGCTTGCTTCGAGTCTTCTATATATCTTCCATCATCCTGCTACGAATACGCTACGGACTATTGTAAATATGTTTTAAGTCTGCTACGATTATGCTACGAAGTATAAACATGTTTCAATCCTGCTACGAGTCTAATGCGTGTCTGCTTTTGCCCGATCTTGTTTATCAGCTTCAACCCATTTTAGTAATTGTAAATTTTTTAGTTCATGTAAAGATATCTTTGTTAGAAATATTCTTAAAGAAAAGAAGACCTAAGCTTTAAATAAAACTAAAACAAAGTGTAAAAAAGCGTAACAAAGGCAAGGAAATCATTGCCTGCGTCACATTACAAAGAAGGCACCGGCTCAACGCAGCTGTCGGCGGCCAGCAGACGCCTGTAATTTATTTAATGCGACTCCGCCCACATTTTACGATATTTTTTCACTCTTAGAAAATGATACGGTCTCATCTTATATTGCCGTTAACTTAAAGTCTGAAGGCCTTTATTAAGTGACGACCCTTTGCAATTTCTTACAGCAATGTTTTGGGTTACTTTACTTCAGAAGCTAGCCCATTTTTTACTTATTAGAGCTGGTGTATGAAAATTTTAAAGTAAGAAAACATTTTCCCTAAAGGTCAATGTATACACTAATCAAGCAACAGTCAAGTTCAATTACTGTGTGTCATAATTTCAGTTTTTTCGAAGTTGAGGAAACAATGTGACTTACAAAATTTCTAAATGTAATGATATTTTGAATGTTTTCGGTGCATTGCGTTTAGGGGAAAAAATTGTTATGGGATCGATACCGTTCGTAGAATTAAAAATATTTCTAATTCGACACATTGATAGGCAGACCGATCGGCCCGACGGAAAACGGCCGATATTTTATATGTAGCTTAAACGTAACATAATTAATTCCAGAATATATTATCTAATGAAATATTACTAAAACATATTAATCCTTTCCACAATTAAGGCAGACTTATTACGGAAAACCAACAAATTACGGTGTAACTTAGCGGGTTTCTTTTTACAGTAAATAGTAATTAACAAACGTGTTCAACTTCAACTTTAAGCCTGTAGCACACTATCGCAAGTGATATGGCAGCGAAGCGAAATATAAATATTATAAATCTGAAATAGATTTGATTCGTTCCAGAGAACTATTAAGCAAACTAAGTTTATCGCTCGAAAAAGCTAAAGTGGTGCAAACTACTCGTGCATTATTCTCCGCTTACTTTTAGAATCGCTTTCGTTGCTGTGTGCAAGAGACTTTAGGTGAGATGAAACGCTCATCGCGGCTTCAAACCTCGTAATTACGCGTGTAATTACTTTCATCTAACAGCGGTTTAGATGCAGAGTTAATCAGATTTCACATGAACTAAAAGTATACCCTAAAATGAACGTAATCGAAGCCCAGGATATTTTTATTCTATTTCGTTTAAATATTTTTTATAATACATTTATTATTTTACATTAACGGTAGGTGGCATGATTTAAGTGAATTTTATTAGGTTTTTTTATTAGTAAACCTTAAAATCTACCCGCGTATAAAGTCAGAATTTAAAATCAAACAACTTTTAAATAAAAAAATAAAGTGAATAGAGTTCAAACAGAATTTCTAAAGGCATATGCACGGTTTAAAACAATACTCTTTTTTATTTTGTTTGCGAGTGCACAGATATTTTGATAGCGAAACAGTCAGAAAATATCTGAACGATTTTAGACTCTCTAAAAATTTTTGCTTTTTTATCCGTTAACTGCTATCAAACCAAAAATGTTAAAAGGTTATTTCATTAAATAAACTGTACTGAACTAACGATATAATAAATCATATAACTACTACTATTTGATGTTAACAATACAATAGACTAGTTATAGAAATCCTAAAGCATTCTCGATTGTATCCGAAAGAAAAACTTACCTATAAATAAGTGTTTCTGAAGTGTAAATCTTTTTATGGCACAACGTTATCCCTCTCTTTGAAATGTTTTGATAAAGAAATCCCATTAGATAAAGGTTCCATTACCAAAAGTCCGTTATGATCGGATAACTATTTCCGGATATCGAGGCTTTTGTGACACTTCAACTCAACCAAAACTTTATAGTTAGAATTATATTGGTATACTACTACTACTACTACTCAGCCATGAGACGCCCACTACTGGGCATAGGCCTCCCCCAAAGATCGCCACGATGACCGATCTTGTGCCACCCGCATCCAGGACGCTCCCGCAACCTTGACCAGGTTATTGGTATAATAATTATTATAATATCAATATAATCCTAATTATTTGAAATGGTGTAAAATATTATATTTCGAGCTTGCAACTTATTCTCTGGTATAAATAAATTGCAAACTTAAGTTTAAATTATTGTCCATATTATTATTTTAAACTTAAGAGAGAAATAAAAGGACACAGAGAAAGAGACAACGAGAAATAGAGACTGAGAGTGTGAGAAAATATACGGAAATACCTTGTGTTCTTGACGTATTATCCTTCATGGAAGAAAACTTATACATCAATAATTCTTCACTTATATTGTGCAGGAAATTATGATGCTAAAATTAAAATATTCCATTACTTGTTATTCTTCTATGTGTTAGTGGTCGTTTGAAATACAGTCGGTCTCAACTTCACTGTGTAATTTTAAATCAGTGCTAAGAGCGCGTAATTTGGCGCCAAGCCAGCTGCCACTGGTGAACGAACTGCGGCCGGAGCATTCGTCACTTCGCGTTAAATTGATCGCCATTGTCGTAAACATTCTGTTTTCTTAATAGACTGTAATTTTAAATAGCTCAAGTTGTATTGTTAAGAAAATATATTCAATAACATACTGACGGAATACGTACATTAATCTTATCAGAACTAATGTCTTGAAATCTGATTCAACTTAGTTTGTGAAAAATTATCTTATTATTAGCTGTAATCCGCAACTCCATCAGCAAGGAATTATAAAAAAACCTATGTGTCCTTGCAGACTACAATGTATTTATATCTCTACCAAATTTCAGCGGAGATTCAGATTCAGATCCATGGTGCCGTTCTGGTGATTAGCAAACATCCATTAATCCAAACATTCGCAATTATAATACAAAGAAGATAAAGTGTTCATAGACTACTTCTAAAAATGTCTCCCGAATGTTTAATTTAATAAATTATTGTATATCTTGTATTTTAATGACATTAGCATTCGCAATCAGTGTTCGATGATTACACTAGGAGCCACTTTGTATAGATTTCGTTTGAAAAATAAGTCTTGTACCTTCAGGATTTATTTATTTAAACTTGAATTTTCAAATTGACACTTTTATAAATAAGACCTTAACTTAATCCGCGAATACAAGAACAATAAATGATATAAGATTACAGGAACAATCTTTCATATTTTAATTTATTATTCGCCAGCAGTCGGTGTAATAAATAGTACAAGCTAACGTACCACACTAATAAATATATATGAGGTATAAGGCCTCAGGAAGGCAGTGGATAAACATTGTACGTCACGTCTTATATTGTTATTTACTGCCGCGTATTACTCTGCTTCTTTCATATAAACGGACAGCTCTGGATAGTGGCTTCACAGCTTTTTAAATAAAATGGGATCGCTTGGACAGCAACAATAAATTGCCAACTTATTTTACTTCTTACTAATATTAAAGAAGTGAATGTTTGGATAGATGGATCTTTGTTAGAAGGTATCTCCAGGATACAAGGATTTGCTGAAATTTGTCATGAAGAACATAGTCTAGACGAGCTCATAGACTATTTTTTTAATAACGCGCGGACGGAACTGCGGGCGTAAGCTAGTGTAGTAATAACGTCATGATTTTTTTGATATGAATTATTGAATAATATATGAAATAATCATAACTTTATCTGGAATATTGTGCCCATTATGTTAAAAACTTGAAACCAAAAAACCCGTTTATAACATATTGTTATCTCTGTTTTGTCAAAGATAAAATACAGGGATAACAATATATTTTACACAGAGATTTTAGTGTCAGAAACCCACGGTTACAAGTTTATGATAAGTTGTAGAATAACAGAAACTTTAAAAACATATATTTTTTATATTATTAGTAAGATAAGAAAATCATTTTTATTAATTATTTACATCCTAATACATATATATACTTATAATACATAAACTCTTAAATCTATGATATAAAATAAAATTTAAAAAAAAAACCGAATAATTAACTAAAATATGTTAATAAAAGGAGTCCCTTTAGGCAAGGTCCCGAAGATACTGGCAGCGTTCCCCCTCTGTACAGCTAAACTAATTCTTTGACCGAGGTAGCTGCCAGCTCTTCGGTAAACTTTAAAAGTATATAAAATTCACATTCAAACTTTTGTTAGTTAAACTACCTCCATTATAAAGTGTTTATAATTGTCATAACAATTTTTGTACTAGAAGTATATAAATACCATTTAACACAATTAAAGAAATAATCATACTTTTTAATTCAAACGCAAATCTATTAAAAAAAATTTAAAGCCAAATTATATAATATATTTTAGTTACTCAGAAAAAGCTTATTCTTTAATAATTATATTCTGCAGATATTTTTAACGAGAAACAACACTAACACTTCAGAACGACTTTATTAAAATTTTGGTGAAATTTTCTTTTCTAACTTTTTTGTGTACTTATTCCGTGAAAGCAACTTGCCGAGAAAAAATATAAAAGGCGCAACCAACAAAAACCCATCGCATAATATAACCTTAGTTTAATTAAAGCGAGAAAGCGACCGGCTTTTCACTGCGTACTAAATAATAACTTAGAGAAAATTAAATTGTAGAAGCCAATTTTTACACAAGCTTCGCCTTTATGTTTTGAATTGTGGATACTCCAAGTATGTCTAACGAGTGCTCGTTAAAAGAGTCTAGGTCGAATATAGTAGCCGAGAGCAGGGTACAACTTTGTATGCGAAATACATATGTTTGCTTTTAATGTTCAAATATTATTAAAATTATTAACCATGCTCAAAATGTTCTTACGATGATTTGAAGGTCAGCATTTTTAGTGTTTAACAAATAATTTCGAATTCAATTATTTGTCATTCCTTCTATAGAAGAAATGTACATATACGAGGCATGTATTTATTTAAATACCTCCTCCTTATCGCTCTTCGACATTTTGTTTACTTCAATTAAATATTATCCTTACAATTTGAACAAAAAAAAATTATAAAAAATGTGCTATATATAGTTTAACTTGGATATTATAATATTTATGAGTCAACCCACCTTTCAGTAGGGCATTCATTATAAGAGCGTATTAGAGCGTAGCCCGCAACGCGACTTTACTCTACGTTTGCGGACTTTACATACCTTTGATCATTATTATCTTGGAAATGCGGTCTCTTACTGCGTACCTCACAGTTATAACTGCAAGGACTATAACAATTTATAGTAATCCATTTAAATATTTTTACTTGACTTTTCGATTCCTATTAAAACGCAAGATATTACATTTAAAAGTGTAAAATGGACAGTCAGCTGCATAAACGTGTATACATTTCAAAGCTTTACAAAGTTACATAGGGCGTCATTTGAAAATATTTATGCACATATTCGTCAAGAATATGTACTCGTGGATGGAACCATAGGGACCTATTCGTGCATACATATTTTTAAAACCAAAAGCGCATACATATTTTTGTATATGTATACATATTTATGCAGCTGACTGTACTTATATATTTACATTTCATAAGGTAAACCATATTTACTGAAATGATACAGCTTATTTTATCAAGTGAACCAAAAGATATCGGAAACAATAAATAGCATTAACCTCTAATTCTTGTTGATAAAATTCTTGTTAAAAGTTATTGGAAGGATTAGAAAGCATCGCTTTTTTTTCCTAAAAAAAAGTATATTTTATTTAAAGTATTTATATTATTTCACAAGATAATAATATATTCTAATATGTATGTGACAACAATAGACAATATACAGAATCTCGTATGAATAAATTTCTATATATGAGCGATGCTTTTTGCTCCCAATTTTATTGGAATATTTGGAATAGCTCTCTGAATGTGGCCGGTCAGTTGACGCCGAAATATGTGCTCCGGCGAAGAGTTGTTGCTTTGTGTACGCACATATATCAAGTAGTACTATGCCTACATTTAAATACCAAACATATTTAACCAGTCTTTGTTATGTTTCCTTTTTATTTTTTCAAATTTTTCTACATTGCCTACTGTTTTAAAACAGAACAGAAATTAATTTTAAAATAAATTGCGAAGTTAATATTAAAATATTACTTAAATTTTATCGCCATAAAAGCCATTAAAAAATTAACATCTAAGACCGTTATTTATAATCAAACCGGCTTCGTTTATTTCGTAATAATTTTTTTAACTTTCGCTATAAAAAAATGCAATAGTTTATGTAGTAAGTTTTAAACCAAGTACAAGTTAACTGCTTTATCATTTCACTTACACACAATATTTCGTAAATAATCTTGCCTTATTTATTGCTTAAATACTTTACAACGCGTTTATATGCGACAGTAACCCTCTCCGAATTTTTACAACTGTAAATATATCGCCACAAAATATAAAAATTCCGTACTTTTTTTAAGTATTAATTTCTACTTACCATAAAATTAAACACTTTCAAGTCTATGGAATCCTACTTTTTTCACTAAAGCACGCCAAAACTTCACAAAAACATTTCGTATACTGGAATGATAAACTTCATATTGAATTAAATGTGTACGCTCGGAACCTCTACGACGCGTAGAGCTACGCCACACGTGCGACTCTCGTAGACGCGTACATACACTGAAGTACAACCGCTACGTACGAATAGACCGAAACCGGCCGAGTTTACCCGAAACATTCCGAGATGTAAGCCGTGATTGATGTCAAATGAAATATGAAGAATAGTTACAGGACGATGGTTTTTTTGTTTCTAGGATTACGCTTTTAGCTTTTGTCAAAAACCTTTGAGCATAATAAAGATTTATAATCCCCTCAAAGCTTACTGTGTACTCACGTTGACAACTTATGCTCTTTATATTTCGGTATAATTCATATTTTGTTTTATATGCCTTTTTTAAGAAGTATTTAGTACTATTATCTTTGAATGAGCAAAAATTACTGTTGAAAAATATGAGCGCTTAAAGTTAGTCTCAATGTAATTAAAAATCTACAGCGTAGTTTTCTTTTGTTTATATCTATTTAAAATCAAACTTTAAGAATAACTTTTGAAGTTCATTTCAAATTCCTTGAAACAGTAACCATATTAAAATAGGGAATTAATTAACGTTATTATAATTAAGTATTCTCGATTGACAAATAAATAAATTAAATTTTAAAAATAACGTTATTGAATAAAATCTTTAATTATACATTAACATGTCTATATATAATAATATAAGAGTACGTTTCCACTAACTAAATATTCATATGCATTTCGTAATATTATAATTATTTTGTTATATAAAATGTTAGATTTATTTGATTATATTCATTAAGCTTCGGCATTATTTCGGTGAGCGGATCGGTAAAGGGCTTTCATGTCATTTGTGTTCATTAGATAGTGTCCAATAATGGAAATGGCTATGGGGTTTTGGAATAGCTGCCGAAATGGCTCGCCGCTCTCTACTGCATAACGTGTAAGGTAAATTTCATTTTATTATATATATAATTCCATATGAAATATTGCTCGTATAAGATATAATATAATAATAGTTAATTATCCTTACTGATTTTATAAATGAGAATGTTAAGTTAAGAGATAATACGGGCAACTTATAGGAAACTTCGTGGAAAACATCAAGTATTATTATGATTTTAAGTTTTATTTTTTAAATCAATAAATATGCTTCATAACCTATTCTTGTTTCCTAGATTTACCTAGTCTTGTTCAAATCCTTGTCTATTTCGTAGTTCTTTTACATTTTATAAGCTACGGAGTAAATGAACTCATAAGTGCTCCAGATATAACTATAAAAAGGATATATTTCGATTGTACATAAAGCTGAAGAGCGCACCTAACGACATAAACCTGAATCGGGGACGACGGATAATGTCCAAGTCTCTGCACATCTAACAATTATGGCCCCAGAATACGGCGCACCGCAATCGAACAGACATTTTATTGCATTCAATTTTATTTTATATCCTTTTCATTCCTGTATCGATTATACGAATCGATCTTATTTAATGCATCGAATAAATCGACTACATCAAATGTCAGTTAAAGAAATACTATCGAATAAGTTCCGGAAATGTTGTGTTCTTTGATGTTAAATGCTACTATTAATTTTCTTGTTATAAAATTAAATCGTAAGAACAAAAGACAACTTTTTAATGTAACTTTAAGTCTCAAGTCTTTAAATTCAAAATTATAAAGGCTTCATAGAATTAAACAACATAAGTATCATGAAAAACAAATACCTGATAAATATCATACATAGTTTAAAAGAGTGGCTTATTTACATGGATCATAAAATGGATACATTAACTTAAGAAATTCTTTAAGTTTATCTAAGCTTAATGACATGTTGGCGAAATGCCAACGAAAACTTTACCTTCCTTGCAACAATTTTATGTTCATCAAATTAACACTTCGTCAGAAAATGGGAAATCTTCAAAATATTAAATTAGTTGACATTTACTCAAGCACTTTCTTTATTGTATATTGCACATAATTGTGTGACGTAAATAATGAATAAGATCATTCAATAATCATAAACCAAGCTATGAACCTTTCTCTGTTCGTTCATATATGAGTTACTGTATTATTATTACGTATAAATACTGAATGTTAAGACATATCAAGACATAATTGTAAAATTTGTCAAAAAATTCCAAACAAACCAAACAAATCACAGGATCAATTTAAAATAAACTCTACTTTCCCAAAGTAACATAAATAAACCTTATCGCTTATCTAAGATACAAACTCATTCGTAACTCTAAAATTACACTGATCCTTTAATCAATACGTAAGTATCTGTATTTTAAACTTTATTTTTCATTAGTAATATGTTCAAAATAATTAATTAATTGAAGCGCCATTAACCTAATGATTAAGGGCACGGATTTCCGATCACGAGGTCGGGGGTTCGGATCCCGCCATTCGACTATTGTGTTAAATCATATCCTAGCACAAGCTTAGAGCTTATTTGGAATAGTACAAGAAATATTAGTAAATTTACACAAAATGTGCTAATATTTTTTTTAAATAAAAATAAAAATCATAAAACAATAATGTTCAAAAGGAACTACTAATAGAAGTAATATAAATCGAATTTAACTTACCATTTTGAGATTTATTGTAACGCCTTGTTGTGTAGCCTGCACTGGTGCTGCCATCTCTAAACGAACTACCTGCGTGGTGAAACATTTAAACTATTTATAAACACACTTCAATCAATACACTACACTAATTAATCTTACACTATTCATTTTTCTTTAATTTTTTTATTTTAAAACCATATCCCGATCACTACTATCCAACGAATGTGTCGACGAAATTTTCGTAGTGAGCTTGGCCTAGATGCGTTATTTTTGTGTCAGCTTTGCTCACTGTTTATACACATTAATATCAATATTTCACTATGTGGATTTGCACACTTGTGTAATGTTTTAAAAATACATTTTAGATATACGATTGATTTACTAAGATCAGTAGTTTATTCAATAGTTTATTGGTCTCGGTTTGTTTGGTTCACGTTTTGTGTGTAATATTTTTTATTGTAAGAAAGAAGTTTTACGTTGCAGTGTTTCTAATGTTCAATATCCACGGTAAACAATTTCAAATTTGTTTTAAATGTATGTAGACTCTTAAAATATAAAAAAGTGGTATGTAATAACTCTTACTATGGATTATTCTCAATACAAATTTCAACTAAACCTTGAAAAGTAATCAATAAAGTACTGAAATTAAGAGTTTTGAGTCTTGAGGTAATTATCTCGCTTACCAGTTCAATCATTTTACTCATAAACATTTAAATTATGTATTATCGTTTTACGATCACAAATCTCATTTCATGTGACCTTAAAATTTCTTATCATAATCCAATCGCAATAACTTCAAAGCTCCGTCGTTTTAACGTTTTAATACTCAGTTGGCTTTTTCAATTATTGGATCAGTCTTTCATTATTTTAGAGCCGAATTGAGTATACAATATATCACTTATAGACACATATAACCAAACCAAAAAATTACATGAAATTTTTTAAAATTGCACGTTTGGTTAAAAATATTTTTATTAAAATGTAAATGCGTAGGCTCCCGAAATGCAATCTTGACAAATAAATAACAAAGTGCTTATACCGGGAGCAGTCACAACATATTTAAGGGTATATAAATCTTTAATAACCTCGCCGATGTCCATAATGGTAATTTTAAAGGTAGGCAACGCATATGCAATTGCGTATGTCTATGGCCAACAGTCACTTCGCTATTTCAGCGATTTCAGGTGGCCGCTCGCTCGTTTGCCACCTTATGATATTGGCGGTCAAAGGGTTAAAACATCTGTTTCACTAAACAGTGTCAATATATTTTTTGGAGTAACACAGTAAATATTTATTTGGTTGCATCCAAGAACCTAATTTGAAATATAACCGTAAAGGTAAGATGTTATTTAATTCTATAAGCAAATCTGAACAGAAACGAAACTAAGTTAGATGATAGAATTCACCAGAACTCAATTTGACGTCCAAGCGGTTGCCGACGAAACTTTGTACTTTCATATCTCTATTTATACTATGTTATATGAAGTTTTCCAAATATTTAATGTTTATTTGTATATGTATAAAGACATGCTTATAATAAAAAAAACAGTTCTTAGAAAAAAAATGTTGCCTTAACCTTTTCTTTTCACGCATGTTAAAACAATACGTAACTTTTTTTAATTGATGAGGAAAAACATGACTTTAATACCATAGTAAAATAAAATAAATGATAGGATTTGCCTTTTACATCTCAAATGTTTTTGTTTTTTTTTTCAGTTTTTAATTTAGATTTCAAACAGAAATGCTAACTTATCTTAACAACGCAAACTTTTTTTACTTTGAATTGAGGTAGATATTTGTTAAATACAGTAATTTTTCTGGACAAAGAAAGCCGACTCTCTCGTAAAAAAGATAACAGTATTATTACAATGAAAGTAATCTTGCTTGAGGTAACAAAGATAGACAGTCTGTTTGTTTTTAGGATATTTTTTTTCTTCAAAGGTTAGGAAATAAAAATAATATGTTAATACATATATGTGTTGTCACAATGGCATAAATAACGTATTTTGTGTTTAAAATATCAATTATATGTTGCCACGTAAACACAATAACCTTTCATGGCGTCTTCAGTGACGTCACACTGTGTCGTATATCAATAGAGTTTTGTGGTACTGAATTCTAATCTATGAAAATATCAACAATGATAATGGCGCTGTCTACAGTGTGTCGTCACGCTTTCAAATTCGTGTTTCTTATCACGTTACTGACTATGAAATTTGGAAGGTGTTAATTTCTAAAAATAATATTAACCTAAATTTATTTAAATAATTACTGTTTTTCATCTTTGTTACACAGTTCATCATAAGAAACTAAATTTCATCCGAATTAGTCACCTAGTACACAAGACCTTATCCAAAATACATTTGTTACATTACTATTATAGATTAAGAGAATTTGGTAAAGTAAGAGAGAATGGAGGTGATAATATGATGATAAGTTTTAATTTAATTACGTGTGCAAATCCTCGGGCGGGGGATGAAGTAAGTTAGTTGGTAAATGTGAGGATAAAATCCAACGCCACCTTAAGACTTTACACTCGCAACTCCGGTAGGGACTTAGTTAATTTTATGCCGTTCACGGCTACTTTAATTTCTCGCTCGGCTGCTAATTTTCTGGCGCACAGAGCCCATGCAGAAAATCCGGATAAAAGTTTTGTCTACAATCAACTTAAATACAAAACTAACAAACACATATAATGCAATTTAATAAGTGATTTTAATATTAATACACTAGTGTATAATTTAGTGTTTTTTACACATCATTTCTGAAAGCTCAAATTCAAATACCAATCTGTTTATTTTTATTCCTGTAGAGCAAAAAATATTAAGAATTTCAGTCATTCAATCATTTATAAGTAAGTTGAGTGCATTCTTTCGTTTAAATATGGAAGAACCGAACCAAAATCTTAATAAAAAATACAATAACGTGAGATATAAAAAGCTCAAGACTCACTCGGTTTCTTTTTCTTTTTCTCCGGCTTTGATCTATATCCAGAATGTGCGGAAAACGACGTACTCGTGTGGCTGAACATTTTTATAGCACGACGTAAAAATTCTTTAACCAATGACCTTGAAATAACACTCAATAACTAATTAAAGGAGACGCCCAAACAAAGCGACCGCGTTTTCAACCGACTTTGTTAACATCTAAACGACAACATTTAGTTTCACATCCACAAATAGTTTTATTGTCGATCACGTCAGATTTGCGTAAAACGAGTGTTCCAAAATGAGTCGCGCCTGCCCGACCCAGATGCGTTATTTTTGTTACTGCATCGTCGTTCCTGCGTTAATTAAAAATTTAAAACGCTAAAAGCATTTTGCTACCGTTGCGTTGAGCTGACAAATAGCTTTATGATAAATATGTCCTTCATATTTCATTACTGTACAAATATGCAGGATGCAAACAGAATGTACATTTTAAATACAATTTATAATTGTTGGTTTCATGTCTACATTAAATTCTTATTGACAATGTAGTGCCGCCATGGACGAACATACGTGAGAGTTTTAGCCGTTTTTAATAAGTTTTTTATAAAGTCTCACGAAAGTTTGAATATTTTAATGAAAATATGTAATATTATGTTTCGATTTCGCAAGTTTATTTGCGCTACCAAATAATGAATAAGAAGTTAGTAACGAAGTAAGACATACTTTTTTGGCAACTAGAAATCAAAATGGAATGAATGCGTGAAATGGATATTCATTGTACAACACTTCGTATTTTTCTACGTAGCGTCTAGATGATTTAATTTGCGAAAATATGAATTGTGAACCTAGCACGAAAATTTGTGACAATTGCCATCATATCGCCATCGATAAAATTCTTATTAAAATTTGTCCAGCGTAACCCCGTAGCGGGTGTTATGTACACCAAGAATCTACTAATTTGTCCATGAGAGTACGATGGCTATTGTCATAAATATTGATGCTAGATATGTACTCGTATATTAATACGAAAAAATGTGACGTTGATTACGGAAACAAAACAAATGCTATCATTATAATAGCTTAGTTGCTTGTTCACACTGAATTAGTAAAGCAGTATAAACTAATGGAAATAGGTTTTTCATATCCATTTATTTCTACAAAAAGAGGTCAGGGGAGGAAAAGAGGTCAACATAGTCGAACGATCAGAATTTTTCATATCATTAACTGCAAGTGGTGTAGTCCTCATTTATAGTTAATTCATTTTTAACTTCATTGCTCTTTTGTTACTGCCATTTCAAACCTCTATTATTGTGGTATAATTTATTTAATACGAAACAATAAACATGTAAAATTATCAAATTGAATATTAAAGATCGTATGGGAGATCTTAGATATTACTATATTTACTTAGTACTTATTTACAAGCTTGTTATTATCTTGTAAAATTTAATTATGTTGAACATTCATAACCTACATTACAAAATGCCTCTTGTTTTCTCTAGAAATAAGACAATAATTAAAACTCTTTGTTTTTGTTTAATTCATCTACTTTGTTACTTTCTTGGTTTCTTTTTTTTATTTCTTAAAACAACAGAAGTATAATATAAAAGTGTATCGCTTTCAAAACTAATCTAATTATTTATAAAACGTAAAAACTTATTCTTGGCTAAATATAACGACCAATATCTAAATTGCGGTTTAAAGTAAATCATGTCAAATGCAACCGAATGATTTTCGCGATTTGCGGAAAGCGAGTGCAGTTGAATTTAATTTGAATGTTATAAACGTTTATCTCTGTAAGCTCTTTAATGTAATATTTTTAATGTAATACCTAATTCAAAGTAGATTAGCGTTATCGTAAAAAACATTCGTTAATATTTAGTATTTTACATAATTGACTACCAAATAATATTATACATGACATTTTTAATTGACTCTAAATGATATTAATAAATTTTACAATCATGATATTCTTCGCAGAGCGAAATAATCCATAGTTTAGATGGATAGATCAATTGATGTTTTTAGACGCTTCTTATAGAACAGTTCAAAGAATCTCGATAAAATTCGACGCAGATATAGAACATATAGGCTACTATGTTTTTAACACCGCTCAGACGGAGCTGTAGGCAAAATCTAGATTATTATACGTGTTTAAGCGTATTTTATGTCAATTTATTTCTGTCACACTTCATACACACTTCATAAAACCGCAACGGAAGCTCAAGGGTGCGAAAGGGGTCAGCACAGTTGAACGATCATAATTTCTCATCTCATTTACTATGGCCGGTGCCATCGCTTACACTGGTTGAGCTTTAAGCTTCATTAGTCGTTCTCTTCTAAAGCTATTTGTATAAAGCTAAAATTAAAACTGGACGTAATTAAATTAAAGGAAAGCTGCCTTGTATCCCGCCGTGCATAAGCCCAGTATACCCTCTATATTAGAGCTTAGACGCATCACGTTATTCTGGCGAAGATTAGGGGATATTTGTTTTAAATCTATGGTCAGTAATAACATAAGATAGATAAGTCATAACAGTCCTTATTTGAATGTAAGTACGCTACGACTTAGGGTCCTCCAAGAAGCAAGCTTATCACTACCTCAAAGGCCCGCAACGCATCTACGGTTCCTCTGGTATTGCTGATGGCCATGGGCGTCGTTGAACACCTCGGTGATCCCGCTGCTCGTTTGCCACCTCCTGTTATAAAAAAAAAAATAAAAGAGTAAATTTAAAGCCACATAGACGCGTCACTATTTAACACCTCATGAAAAAAGCATTGTTAATAATCAGGCATTGTTAAACTTTCTGATTAATTCTTGTGTATTGTTATTCTCGTCTACAAAAAATCTTGACTCTAATCATTTCAATGATGTGTAAATTACTAGCTACAGCAAAGAAATAACTATTTCGTACAACTAGAAGAACAGAATTAGGGATGTGAACAAAGCGTTTGATATCGCAGAAATTATTATCGAAAATTGGTCGCGTTTTACAAAACGAATTTATCTAGACAGGGTTGCGGTTGCGTCAGTAACCAACCGCTTGGATCTAAGCCAGACCCAGTGTCGGTACAATCTCGTAGTTTTTTTTTATTAAAATCATATTGAAAGTATACATAATATCATATCTCTCAATAAGGTTAGCAAAGCATCTGCAGTTCTTCTGGCTGTTTGCTCATTTATCTTAAAAAGATATAGATAAAATTTTTTGTTTACGGCAAAAGCTAGATAAAACTATTACTTGCGATTACAAGATGGATTGCCAAAAAAGTCTTTTCTCATTTCTTTTTGAATTATTTATACTTTTTATTCCCAATGAATTTAGAAATTTAAAACAATTCCTATAAAATGTAATATAATAATCACCTGTAATTATTAAAGGCCGTGTATAGAAAGGGGCGGATCAACGTCAAATTAAGTCTATAAAGGGGGAAAATCAGTGTAGTGAGCACATTAAGGACACGGTCGGTGTCATTTTCACTCATCGTAGCAAGTTTCAAGCTTCATTAGCCGGCTGATGTTATAACCGTTCGTGTGTCACTAACGCCTGTGACGAATAAAGGTGTTAGAAGCAATATAAAACTTAATTAACTAGGGGAGAGGAAATTCAAATCTTACAAATACGAAATAACAGGCGACTTATTAACTTTTTTTTATTCCGTGCGAACAGAATCAGGCGACAGGTAGTATGAAATAATTTAATCTCATTGAAAGGTTAGTGTTTGTGCAGATAGGGATATTGTGGGAATCATAGGAATTGCAGTATCATTAATTATCACGCTTGCGCACCATGCTGCTAATTTCCCGATGAATAACAACGTATCTATTGAAAGCTTGCAGCCGCAAATGGTTTCATTTTCGAAGTAAATCTGTAGTTTAAAACTTAATAATACCATTGAAATTATGCCATCTCACCAAATAGATTTAAATATATTAAATAGTTAAGTTATATATTCTTAAATGTTGGATTTAAAAAATTATTTACGCGGGCGAATTTCATTGAAATCAACACCATTTGTCTTGACAAAGACAAATTGCTTTTTTTCATATATGTTTTCCTGGCTAGAAAATTTTAAAATATTAACAATAAACATTACCACTAATATGTTATTCATAAATTCTAATAGAAAAAAATATCGATTGTTTGAATCAGCATTGTACCCTGGAGTATTTAAACTAAGCATTTTTTATTATGTATAAGATAATAACTGAATGCGAAGAAACAGAAATTACGATTGAAAAGGAACTGGAGGAAAAATCCATAAACTTTTTTATCGCATAACTTTCTGAGTAGGTGCTCCGCGTATTTTCTTTTGACATATTGTCTTAGATAATTTCTCACATTTGGCCTTTGGCAGCCATCCAAGGAGATTGGCGTCAAATGTAACAATTTACTAATGCAAGATAAAAATAAGATATGCCTTTATGTTAAGTGATACAACTTTTCTAATCTTTGATTTATAAAATTACTAATTGTCGCCCGCTACTCTGCGAATTAAAACAAACTTAATAAGTAGCCTACTTATTCTTCTAGACTATATTCTACATTTATGCCAAATTTCAACGAGATCCATGCAGCCGTTCCGGAGATACAGATATAGATTTTAACAGTGGTAGAGCTCGCTTTAACTTCTTCGCAAGAATTGGCCCGGCTCGCCCGGTGAAATACCACGACCACACAGAAGACAGGCGTGAAGTGGAAGCAATTCCGCGTTTCGTCTGATGAGTGGGCGTCCCGCAGGCCTAATTTAGTCCTCTTTCCCTTCCCACCCTTTTTCTTATGAGGAAGGGTTGGAAAGTGGAAGTGGACTCTCCGGATGAAAGGATGGATGGAAAGACAAAATATTTTCTTTCTGTGCATCCTCTCCTCCGTCGATTTAAGATAGGCAACGCATATGCAATTGCGTATGTCTATGGCCAACGGTCACTTCCCTATTTCAGCGATTTCAGGTGGCCGCTCGCTCATTTGCCACCTTATGATATAAAAAAAAGATACCTTCAAACATACATCCATCCATCTAAACATTCGCATTTATAATATTAGTAAGACTTATTAGGATAACTTCACGCCGTCCGTTTATTTCATAAATTGTTCTTTATTCAGAAATCAAACATAGATACAAAATAGATGAATGCTCACTACTAACATGATTGAGTTCAATTTATATCTACTGCTCAGATCACGTATTCGAAGACGAGAGTATTCATGAAAAAAATAAATAATACATGAATTTAATGCTTGTATTCCTTCATAGTATTTATCGATTAAACTATTTTCAACTACTGAATTGAAATTATAATACACTAAAGTTTAATATTTTAAAATAAGTTAACTTAATTTAAAAGTAAGATCAAATTTATCTTTCTTCTCACCAATATTATTCTTAGCAAGAAAATTCGACACTGTGCCGGTTGTATCGGCGCAACACTAGCCTTATTAAAAATATCAACGTTTATGTCCCCTCTTTAATATATCTGACACTTGACCGGGTAACGGAAGCGCGCCATTCGGGTCAAAGGATTCTAATATAATCTAAAATTATAAGTGTGAAAATTTAAATGGATAGGTGGATGGATGGATATTTGTTACAAGGTATAACCGGAACAGCACAACGTATCTTGCTGTAATTTGGCATAAATGTAGAACATAATCTGAAAGCATACATAGGCAACTAATTAATTTTATTTTCGTTCCGCGTGGACAGAGTCGCGGGCAAAAGTTTTAATTAATGAGAAGAACTCATGAGAATAATAATATGGTAAGTATTAATATAAAAGTAAATGTAAATGTTAACATAAATCCGAGGCCCGTACAAATAAGTCGCGGGCACAGCTTGTTGGTAATATTCCATCATTGTCGGACACACCGGGAAATTACATTATCATTAGCCAAACATATCAATCATTGCTACGTAAGTTTTATACGAAAAAGAAAAGTTTTAGACTGTGATTAAATCAAAGAAAACTTAATTATATAAACGCAAGAAAATAACATATTTTTTTACAATATCAATGGGTTTTACGTGAACTAGATTCTGTGCTTATCAAGGAAACTGACGAATTAAAAAAGGCAGAGACTTTTTAAACCAAAATTTCAATAAGTTTAATTATTTTTAAACTACAATTAACGTTATATAAATTGATAACATGACTTAAAACATATGTTGAACACATCTTAAATTTATTTTGGTCTATTTTCCAAAAGAAAATTGCGTTCTTTGCCAATACTCTCTAATACTTAATTTGTACACGGTTCTCGTTTATAACCAACGTACGTTTCTTGCCAAGATAGCGCTGTAATGGAACGCTTTGGTGAACCCTTACAACATATTAGGGCCCGTCTTGTTTAACGCTAGTAGGTAATTAACATGTTAAAAGTATGTTATAATTATAAACCAGCTTTTAACTTTATGCATAAAACAAATTAATAGTAAAAATAATTGGAGCAACTAAAGATAAATTGAGGTGATAATGTCTTTTCCCTATGGATCTGTTTCCCGGATTTATTCTTTTCTCTTTTATAATTATGTTTATTGATAATAATTAGAACCAAAATCTTGTATGAATTTATTGAGATTTTTTCTTTTGTTTTAATGTTATATTTTCTTTCTAGTTGTATAGTAAACCTTATTATTTAACCCGAAAAGCTCTTTTAAGTCACTTAGTGTGAGGTAATACGATTTCTATCGCTCAGAGTGGTTTCCATTACTTACGACATGTTGCTAATATTGAAAATTACTTGTAAGAGCTGCTACGTATTAGTGAATTTTCTATCCCAAGTTTTTTGACCATCAAATAAAACTTTTACAAACAACGACTTACATCGTTAGTAAGGTTAAACAAATTGTATACCTTTTGAGAAAAAATATTGTAAATTTTTATGTTTATTTCGATACGTTAGAAATTTATTTAGTCTTTTTTTAAATACTATAAGTATCTTATGGATGTAGAGAGATTTTTTTAATATGTATTTTATTCAAACTGTTGAATTTGAATTGTTTGCTAACTTGTGTGTAACATATAATCTTCAACGACTTTTATTCTCATCTGAATTATACCAAAATTATCAGTTGAAAAAAAGATTCCTCTCGATAGAAGATTTATAGCATCATAAATTTGAAGTTATCGCAAATAACTGCCTCGCAAAATGTTAAACATAGAGGTAATGGCGTGAGCTTACGAGAGATACTCCACCACAACTTCAACTTTGAATTATTGATTTTTTCGCCAAAGACGAAATTCGTTTCATAATTTATAACATAGAATAATCGATAAGAATAATTAGACGTATAACTAGCAGGATAATTATAGTGTACTTTCCAAATAAGCTAAAAAGGCTATTTAAAGTGCAGATGACATCGTCACTGTCGATGTCATATGTTAGTACGAATTTGTCGTAATCAAAATTCAAAATCAAAAATTTGTTTCTTACTTGTTTTCTTTATTATAATAATAATAAAACTAGTGTAAATTTTTTCCACATTTTGTCATCAAAAATATACAAAGTTTATTCTATTCCAAACCTTATGATTACTTTAAAATAACACCCAATGATATTTAAGAGCTGATAGATTATGTATGTATATTAAACGCAACACGGTATGAGTAAAGCTTAAACTTGGTTTTACATTTCGAGGACAGAACCTATTAAGATTAATGTATACGGATGAGGCCGCACTTAAGAAACTAAGAGACAGCTTAGAGCTTTAGTTTGAAATAAGTTAACGTACAAATAAAGAGCTGTGAAATACGAAAAACCTATTTAAAGATTCATAGCTCCTCAGCCTTTCGAGTAAATTATTTAAAAAAACATATAACACTTGTAAAAAAATATTCTTTCTCCCCATTTTTAACGATAATGGCAATATTTTTGTATAACAAATATTTCGGCAGTGAAAACTCAAGGCAATGTAAACAACACCTTGCTGTTTGTTCCACACGGGACACTTTAAATATTTGAATTCAATTTGTGGGCAAAATTCCAGCAACACTGGCCACAAACTAAACTGAGCAAATTGTTTTAGCGGCTATTTGCAGGTAAGGATGTACGTGGATACAAATATCAAGTTGTTTCGTCTCCCACTAAGAGTAGACAGAGATATTAAATGATATTCCGCTCAGAGAGTTTATTTTCAATATGATGAGTGAAAAAATTTATATTTTTCTTGAAATTTTATCTGTTAGTAGTTAGTTTTTATGCTACCGATTATGTATAAGTTAAAAATAACATTTAACTAAGTAATAGTAAGAAACCATTAGACCTATGTAGATATAGCTACTTATGTTATGGAGAAACTCAGTTTTTATTTATTTTAATAAATAAGACATTTACACTTAACAATTTATAAAGTCAATTGAATCATAAAAAATTAAAATTACAACAAAAATCAAAAGTCTAATCAAATGTGCAAAAAATATTCATAACAAAGTGTAATATTTTTTCAGCAAAGGGGCAGGTTAAATATTTGTATGAGGGATATGAAAAGAAGGCTCTCGACTACGGCCTGACGAATGTAGCGCGAAGTGAAGAGCTCGTCATACACTCGACGGTGCTCCAAATACAATTGTTTGTATAAATAATGTAATACGTTTTACTCGCAAATGAAAATGTTTTGACAAAATTAACGTTTCACTTTGCTTTACATCGTGATTATATTCAGAGATTCTTTTCATTCATCTTTCTACTTTAGAGGTTTCTCTGACATCTTCATCATCGTCGTCAACCTGGATTCGTCCACTGCTGAACGTAGCCCCCCTCCATCGATCGCTTTAAATTTATCTATAGTCAAAGCTTAAAAGTGTTCTCCTAATCAATAAGTTTTAAAATCTAACGTTACTTTACTCAAATTAGTTTCTACAAGTTTTGTTGAATTTCGATTATCTATTCCATTAATAGGTGACATCGCATATATTAAAAAGCAATAATCTTAATTTCCTTGCTCCAAAGCACGACATAATGTTAATTTGGTTATCCACAAACTTTAAGAAAATATGATGTTTATTATAAAATAAGGAAAAACATTTCAAATTTTTTAACAGCAGAGTTGAATGGTAAAAATTTGGCGAGCGATTCAAAAAGAGCAATTCGAATGCAAATAACGAAGCAGCTTCCGCTGTGAACGCTATGAGAGAAACTTTTCCAAAGCTTGTTTCACAAAAGGGCAGAACAGTGGGCAGAGCAGTAGGACAGTGCTGTACTGTCCCGGAGCAGTCCCTCGCAGCCGTACTTAGGGATGGCCAACGAGGATGTATTAGTAAGTAAAATCTCACATAAAAGTGAGGATATATTTTGAATATTTTCCCTATAGTACGTACTGCTATTTTTTAAATACATACGCTAAAACAGAACAGTACTGTTTTGACACCAAGTGTGCTTTTAGACTATACCAGTACTGTCCTGTCCTACTACTCTGCCTTACTGTTCTACCCTTGTGTGAATATAGCAAAAACCGCCTCGCCTACTGTTAACTCTATATACTTTTTTAAATATCTCATTATTCATTTGCTTGTAACTTCACTTAAGTATGTTGAATGATATTCGGACGGAATGAATACGATTAAATCGTGTACTTTAATAAACAAGGTTATTATTATTTGGTAATTACCAATGTTTATATGTACAGCTATAAGTGTTTTGGTTAGATAAAAGTTTTTACACAGCTACATTTTTAATAAACGTAAAATTAATCGAAAGTTAATTAATGCATTTATTTATATTGAATAAAAATACGTACACATTTTTTTTAATTTAACTTTTTGAATTGATTATTTATTTTTTAGCAATAATGAAATGTTAAGCTGCCGTATATCTTATTTAATATATATTCCAAATAAAGATTTTTAAATGTGATTATTAATATACCTAATAAGACGTTATTTCTTTTCTTTTTTTGGTTGGCATCAAAAGAATTTATCGTGTGAGAAAGGCGATGGCGGTAGCAGTGGCTGATGCAACGGGCTATTTGGAGCGCGGCCAGCCGTTGTCGCCTCGATCTTGTAATTTTCTCATGTGGAATGCGATTAACACGACATCTGGACTTTATTAGTGAATTTGTTCCTCGCCACATTACAGCTATTTTAAACTCAAAAAATACGCACACAAAATCCGAAGAGCTTTTAATTAATTTATGAATTTGATAACCAAGATTGGATGTAAACGTGAACACAAAATGACAAAGCAATAAATAAATTCTCTATTTTTATTTTACAAAGAATATTGTTCTATTTTATTGTTTGCTGTTAACAATGTATGTATAAATACATTTTACTTGAATTTATTAGTGGAGTATAAAATGTAACAAAAATTTCAGTTACATTACAGTCCGATACAAAGAATGCTATTACAGCGATCTGTAAAGCAATTAGCGTAAAATGATTGCTAGCTTCAGTTAGTTAGGAAAGGTTTTGTCATTCTTCTAAAGGTAGCTTGAAATAATTGAATTTTGTAACAGGTTTTTTAAAAAAAATCTAAAGATTAGTGTTACCAGTTTTTATACAGTCATTTTTATCAATGAATAATTAAAAAATCCTCTATAAATCAAAAGCAACTTTTTTATTCCATGTTTTACAATTTTAACTTACGTACTGTATGTTTGAAAGTTTTCTTATTCATTTCCATTAAAATTCTTTCATATAAAATGGCATAGAAAAGATATTTTAATGGGGAGGGCAGCGAATGAACAGCAATACATCTTGCACAAAGTTAATTCCAACTTCGCTGACGGCCGAAACTTCCTCAACTTTGGCGTTTATAAATAATAGGTTCTTAGCGAAGGTAAAAAGCACTTACACGACTTTGAAAAATCTACTGATTAAATTACAAGAAAGAAAACAAAGTATCTCGGATTCAGTTGATACTAAAAACAAAAAGAATAATTAACAATATTGAGATTTAAATATTTAAGAACAGCTAATTATTACCTCATTAACGAATAGTTCCATTATTTCCTCTAAATATTGTGATAGACAAACTTTAACCAAGGAGGTTATAGATAGGTTGCGTGAAAGGTGACATGTTTAAGAAAATGACGACCAGAATAACGGAAGATACATGGACCTGGAGAACGCACTACTGGTGCGCCAACTCTACGTGAATGGAATAAGAAAAGGAAGGTGATTGGAGGTGATGATTCTGGATAAAACAAGTCTAACTGCCAAATCCCAGTGCCTTGGTGTGAATTCCTAAGGGGCTCTTTTATTAACCATTTGAGAACGCTGAGTGCGGCGTATGTTGTGGTTTAATATTATGTCACATATTACCTGGTCATAAGGCACTATATCATATGTCAGAATATACACAAATGCAGTTGCTAACATAACTGCGGATTCATTTATCAGGAAATACTAGCATCCTGTGTTGCTAATATATCATTGTATAACGACTTATTTATTGCGGATGGCAACCGCAACGTAGTTTTACGGAAGACCGAATAGCTAAGAACGAATGAATAATATACACACATTTTGAGAGTTTCTATTTGAGAGTTTGAAAAGAGTAGAGAATGAAAAGAATTTAAACAACATTTATTTCGCTTAATATTTTTTATAGTAAAAGGCTGCAAACGGGATAACGGGCACTGGAATTTTCCAAAATAGCAAATTGACCGTTGCCTATAGACATGCGTTGTATAGCCTTTAAACAACAGAGAACATACAGAACGATAATATTTCCCCTTCCTATGCGTCCTCTACTCTGCCAAATCTGTCTCACTTTCCCATCCATTATAAGAAAAGGTTCTTATCATGGATGGGAAAGAGGACGCATAGGAAGGGGAAATATTATCTCCTTAGAGGAGGACTAAAACTAGACGTCCGGTACGCACAGTAATATTTTCTATTTATTATAACTTAAAAACGACTGACTCATTGAATAATCTTAGGAAGAAGATAGTGACACCCATTTCTTCAAAATCGTTAAGGTTACAGGAGGTCATAAAGAACAAACTTAACAGGGACAAAACCTATGTCGTGAATTATAATATTATTTTTTTTACTAAATCTTTCGTAATACTGATGCACATATCACGTGGTTATGGTCTACATTTGATTATAACTCCCAAAGCTATAAGTTTGGAAGCGGCGTTTAACTTAAATTTGTTAGCACATTGTTTAGAGCACGTAAGTGAACGTGCAAGGACACTTCATTTATAACTTTGTGTTTTGAACAGCGGATTTAAGTTGCGAAGTTTGTTATTTATAACATGAGATTTGATAGTACCTGGTTATTACTCTAAAATATAATGCAACTAGGATAAACAGTGATCAAAAACTTTAAACTATTTTGACGGGTGACTTTTATTTTCTACTGTTATTATGGTAAAAAGAAAAACTGTTAATTTTTAACAGTGGTGGAACAGTAACAGCGTGTGCATCGTCCTTTTGGGGAATTTGGTTGGCCACACGCTTTTTTCCGTATAACACAAAATATAGTTTGGTAAGATTATATGATTATTGTAACAGCCAAAAAAACTTAGCTTAGTATCGCTCTGTTGAGTATAAAGTAAACAATTATTCTTTGTGAACTTTTCCATTTTATTTACACCTAGGAACGTAAAATGCAAGTTTTCTCGTCCAAAAATCAGCAAATAATGTAAATATCAGGAATAATACGTAAACAATACTTGGGCAAGGTATTATTCTCCCTGATTGAACAGATCCTCTTAGTTCTTGAGCGCTAATCGACTTTACTGAAAGTGTCTGTTAAGTCGATTGGATCCAAACAGGCTCCCGCTCAATGTGATTACACAAATTGTCTACAACCTTGTACCCTTGTTTGTTTATTATCAAACAAAAGTTACATTTAATTTGCTTGTTTAATACTCTGATTTGAGAAATAATAAGTGACATATTTGGAATAGAATATTCTATTCGTAATTTTGATGTAAATCTTATTAATGTTAATGCGAATGTTTGGATGGATGTTTGTTTGAAGAAAACTCCAGAACGACTGCATGTATCTCGCTGAAATTTGGCATAGACGTTATATAGTCTGGAAGAACACATAGGCTACTAATTAAGTTTTTTTTTCATTCCGCGCGGAGGAAGACGCAAGCGACAGCTAGTTTCTGATAAAATAAAAAAGTGTTGAGAAGATTAATGAGTGAATTTAGTTATATAGACACATTGTATAGTTTGTCAGTGGCATGTGAACTTAATTATAAATTAATCTATACATAACAGCGGCAAGAATGCTCTCAAATTGCCATTAAATTCTTGCTAAGTTTGTGAGGCCGTCGAAGTTATCTAGGCTAATGGTGCATTTGATAATGCGTTTACTTCTACACTCGCTTGCTATCTATGTCCTTTATTAATTATAAATATTTTAAACAATATACAAATTTTATTTGACAATTAATTTAAAATAATTATATCATTGTACATTTTAATCGACCGTCATATAAAGTCACCAACGAAAATTTAGTTTCTTTATTAATATAAACGATAAGGTGGTCAATTAGCCGTGACTTTGTACAGCTCAAACAACTGTACAAGAACATTCAGTTATTTCTCTTATTCTCAAAAAGAAACGACAGGACTTGTTTTGCTCAGGTTTTTTCTGCAGAGTAAACCCGGTGTTGTGGTTATTGTTAAATTGTTATATTTATTTTGTGCCGTCATATGTAAATTTTTTTTGTAAACCAAGATAGTGGCGCAAAATAAAATTGTGTTCGCAATTATATAAATTTGTACGCTATGCTGCTATGCGGTACTTTGCCGTTCATGACTGCGAATCGGTAGCTCAAAGGATTGTGTAAGCAAAGCACGTATGACGCTGGCAACGTTATCCTCTAAACACACGCCGTCACGAACTTAATTGCTCTAATTACAAAATGTTTGTTCCTTTACTTACATTTTTCACGTATAAAATAATTGCATTCCGATCAAATTATTACGTTTATCGAATTTTGAAATTAGTATATTGGCTTAAGAATTAAATCATAATAAAGTTATTTTATGCACGTGCATTGTGATTTGTAACAATAAAACATAAATAAAAATATACATTTGTACAGTTTTTTATAGCATTAAGTGGCAAACGAACAAATGGCCACCTAAAATGATGAGGTATTTCCTTATAAGAAAAGGGTGGGAAGGTAAAGGGAACTGAAAGGAACCGACTTGACATCTGTCTTCTGCGTGAAAAGAACTATACTTGAGTCTCTTTTTATTACAATAAAAAACATATACAATAAAAAAAGTTGAGAATCATTTGGATGAGAGAACTTAAGTATAAATTAACATCTTATAAACTAAAACACACACACACACATTATAAAAATGTAAATTTGCCCAAAGGATTTTAAAAGTATGATTGGGATTCTTAATAAACTTAAAAATATATTGATAAATAATTACCTCCGAAACATTTGTAGCTATTAGTTTATTGTATAATATATAAAATACAGAAATATAAATGTTCTGCTCAGTAAGCGCTACAACTGAGGGTGGCGTCTCGTTTTTATATTTCCTCGATATTATTACGGTCCTGTCCAAACATCACCGAACTCACGTTATAATCCAATTGATCGTCCTTCTTCCTATCATTTTTAGGAAATTTTATCGAAGGAATCGCTTCAATATCACTGATAAGGAAGTGAACTTGTTGAATAGTGTATTAGAAAAGGTTTGTATATAATCTAATATTACTTTTTAAATAGAGAAGTGCATAATCACAATTAAAATAAAGATTTGGTATAGATGTAAAAATGTAATGTATAGATATAATTTACTCGGTTCACTGATGTCCTTGGTGCAGAATCTTAAAATTCAAAAAAATATATAATGTGCGTATTTTCTTACATATCTTATATAAGATAAATATTTTTTGGGTTTAATTCAAAATTCTTTGTTAAAGCCAGTTTTTTTTTAAAAAATAATAAATTCAAAATATATAATGTACTTTTCCTTAAATTTTCCATTTATTTTTACTGTATAACTCTGTAGAACCTTAATAAAAATGTGTACAGTCGGCTTTCCAATCAAATGAAATAACGTCGGGAGTGAAATGCGCTTTATCGAAATAAAATGTCTGTCTTGCGGATTCTTGTTAAACAAAGTAATAGAAGAATTCCAGCAGGAGCGTGCATGTAAAAATTGCTTCAATTTGAATACGCTTTTGTTTCCGTAAGATAAATTAAGTTTTAAAAAATGCGGTAAGAAAACTTTTAAAAAGTAAATTCATACAGTCACTTATTGCCACACCTAAAGTTATTTAATCGTTATTTAAGTGTATTAGCAGGACTTAAGCGACGGGTAATTAATGAGCCTGAGTGTAGATATAGATGAAGATGTAATAGAAAGAAAAAAATTAAAAGACAAATACGAATTCTCATGCAAAAGTGTCCCAACTTAACATAAAACTGCGATAGTTTTAAGTTATAAAATCTTAAGTAGGTGCAGTAGAATCCAACTTATTAGTATGCAGAGATGTAATGACGAGCGAGAAAGTTTACAAAGTAAAAGGTCCGCTCCGCTATAAACCCAAGAAATTGTAAAGAACTTTTGATAAAATTTAATTTAGGGACTGAGTGCGTATTTAAGATTCATGAATCTTTCGAAGTTACTTTAATGTATTTTGGTCGGAGATTTATGCAAAATTAATCTTCCAGTGCAGGATGAAGCAAATTACAGAATAATGAGATGGAAAAAGTTACATATTACACAAGTTTGTCGTTTTTTTAATTGCTTTTGAAAGTTAAGATACAAATTGAAGGTGAAACCCAATGCAGTCCTGATTTCAATTGACTAAACAATCAAAGTTAACAAGCAAAAGATTTTTAAAAACTAAAGGGTGTTTCATTTTTTAATTGCTATTAGGACCGTTTCATCATTCTCCAAACAGTTTTAGTGATTAACGAAGTTAAGAAATTAAAATTCTTATAAAATTCGCGGAGCACAATCCCATTAGTACTGAGATCCATTAGACGTCAATGATAGAAACCCGAATATCACGTATGATATACTATTATGATTACATTACAGGCCTCACGCTGACGTCATCACGAATGTGTCAAGATAGCCCATTAGGTAATTTTTGAGTCGGGTCGACGAAGTGCTCTATTCTTATAAAATATCCTCGATCATGACATAAAAAGTACGACCAGCTTTCCCGATTTTGAATGAGCTTCGATGGCTCAGGGGTTAAGCTTGACTTGTAATTCAACCCAGGGTTGAAATCCGGAAATGAACAATGTGTTTTTGATTTCCGATTTACAAATGTACATTTATCCGATGTTCTTCCGGTGGAGAAAACATCATGATGTAACCTGCACGTATCTGCGAATCCAAAGATATGTGTGAAGTCAACCAACCCGCACTTGGCCAGCGTGGTCGACTGTAGCATTTTCCCCCCTAACTTAAGGTAGGCACCGATCTCCTCAGTAGGGACGTATAATTAGCTGATGATGATGATTCGTGTTTTTTTCATATATGGCGGCAAACTAGTACGCGCCTACTTGAATCTGAACTCATCAAAATAGAGAAATGAATTCTGCCCATAGATATCCGTATAAAAATGTCAAAGCAAGAAAAGGAAATAATGCAGAAATTTAATTTTAAAATGGCGTCGACTTAGTAGTCAAGTGATCAACTAAGTAGGGCGGGATATTTCACGATTTAGACCGCATCTATTATTCATACCGTTTCCGTAATTCTTGAGTACTCAGGTCCGCTGACGCAACTTGAAATGACAAATGGAATCTTTTGAGTTAATTGAAGTAAGAAAAATATTAACTAAACTGACCCTTACTATAGCTTTCTCATAAAGCTAGATTAAACCAAATTTGAGCACAAATCTAGATAATCAGATTTGTAGGTCTAGTTAGTATTAAGACTCAAACCTTAAGACAATTTAAGAAAAAAGTTTGGGAGAAACTTAAAGATTTTTTCAGTTTCTACTTCGCATTGATTTTATTAAAGAGCGTGTTGTAGTCTTTTTATCGTTTATAAAATATATCTTTTTACAATAAATAAATCTTTTATAAAAAAATAAGGTACTTTATTTTCTTCTTTTAAAATACACAAATATTGAGAATAAAAGTGATAAATATCTACGAGTACATTTACTCCATCAGATCCAATACTGATATGAATACTCCAAGGAATACGGCAGAATACCTTTTATTCGTTAACCTTGAATACAAAAATTTACAACAGAAGACATTATAAAGAAAGATTTTATGTCTTTACATGATTTAGCAATAGGTAAATCTAAGGCTAAGTCACATATGGTGCATGTAGAAGATAAGAGTAGGGAAGTTGATTTGCAAATTTCCGCAGCTTATTAGTTGTACGAAAAATTTGAACTTTTTGAGAGTAGCATGAAAATATATTTATTAAATCTCTAGGCGGCAAAGTGAGACTATCTTTGATGTCACTAATAAAGAACGACTTGTATTTGACAACTAATGTTGTACTATAATGTACACACATAGTAAATACGAATATTTTTTCTGATATTACCCAAAAAATATTCATGATATTTGTATAGGAGAAAAAATTAAAAATTTGACGATAATTTAACAGATGTTTAACATTTCTGGAACCTCGATTAAATCTTAGATACATATATATACTTTGACTATGGCCTAATCACCATCACCCTTAACATAGGATAGGCTCCGAGCCCCTCGGTGTGGACGTATAGTGAGCTGATGATGATGCCATATATATATAATTTCTCAGGGCCAAACGTCCAAACGACCTGATTAGTGCTATTGAACAATTAATATTGTGCTTTGTACTGTCTAGTTACAGTATAGTATGTAACTCTACTCAAATGTGGACAGTGTAACCAGCATCAGCCAATAAATAGTAGGCCTTTTTTCCCGATAAAATATATTTTTGCATATTTGTCACTACATTATTATATATTGCGAAAATATCGATGGTATAAATCAATTTCAATTTCATTTGAATGGAAAACAAAAACAACGGAGCTGAAAGCATTCAATGAGAAGGGTAATTTTCCCCTTCATAAAAATTGCCGAAGTTATTTATGCTCGGGACCCCATCCCATCTTTGTAAGGGATTTAGCTGCAGGCCGAATATTAACGAGCGATTGGTTTTCACTCATGTACTAATATTGCTTTGTGCTACTTTTCACAAAACCTTTAAATTGTTAAAAATAAAAATACACAAATTTGTACCAAATTTCTAACACAAAAACAATGACCATATTTTTTTATTATATAAGGTACTATCATACGTTTCATGTATAAATATATCTCAATACATTTATCATATACATACATTTATTATTACATAGATTCTACCGTTATAACATTTTGTTAATCTGATTGTCAGATGACTAACCGTGGCATTCTGACACCTAAATCTCTATATAAAATATATCGTCGTCCCTGTCATTATCTCTGACAACACAGAGATTCGTTTTAAACAGAGATTTTGGACTCAGAAACCCACGTTAAATCTACTTGAAATTTGGATTCCAATTGTCACAATGTAACATTTCATTGAGACCAGTATATTAACAAGAATTCTATAATGATATCTAATGTCCAAAAGTAATAAAAAAATCATTGGAATTTTCAACTGTAGTCATTTAAATCTTGTAAAATAATTGTTTTAATCGAATCATTAATATTTATTTTCACTTCCACCAATAAATTTTCATCAGAAGCAATTCATTAACGATTTCTAAGTTTATCGTAACAAAGGAATAAGGCTTCAATAAATGATTTAAATTAACCTCTTAAAAGTTTACCAAAGCATTTAAAACTTCGTCGAGAATAATTAGACAGTTTACAATAGCATCGGGTTCGTCAATATTTAGATATCAAATTTTATGTAAACGAAATAATTTAATTATTTCTTAATACACTGATAATCTTTTGGTCCGAAACCAGAATGTATAATACCTATTGTCATCTCAAAGATAACGAGAAGCATGACGATGTTGTATACACGGATTTCGGTCTCAGAAACGAACTAAAGTAGTAGTAGTAAAGAATTTTTATATATGCAATTTAAAAATATTTTTACAGTAACTTCGTTCGCGTGGAATTAATCAAATATAGCCTATTTTTCTCGGGGATCCCTACAGTGAATTAATGTCACAATCAAATCTTTTACTCCTTATATTGTTATATATTATACCAAGCCCCTCGATGGGGACGTATAGCGAGCTAATGATGATGATGATGATGATGATTATACTAATATTACTGATGTGTCAATTAGTAACTTTTCGATATATCTCTCCTATTATTTAGATGTTAAGTTATTACCAACATGCAAAATTACTATCCTATTTTATATTTTTCTTGACTTTTTTAAGAAAGGAATAATGATAAAGAATACGTGAATTCTTAAGTCAGTAAAGCATGAATAGGCAAGGAAAATGAGATATGAATAATGTGGGAATACACCGCGGGGAACGATTACGTCATGTAAATCGTAATTGATGTGTTAAAGTAGAATTGTAAGAGTTTTGCTTTATAATACATACTAACATTAATTTTCATTAAACCTAACATGACTTTCAAACATATTTCATACATTGAACTTATAAGAATAGGTAGTCTTATACCGTGAAAAGCAATTATTTTCATTTAAGATCGTCTAAATAAGTCAATTGAAAAATTAGAAATTTTCCTTAAATATGTAAAAGTGAAATAATCACGAAATAATATACATGATCTTCTCCCTTCCATCAATTAAAGTTAGGCAACGCATCTGCAATTAAAGATGTCCAGAGACAGCGGTCCTTCGCTATTTAGGCGACTCCAAATAAACGCATGCTCGTTTACCATCTTATGACGAAAAATTGTATGATTCCAACAAACTATCTCCTACTTGATATTGAAAATAATTTTATTAATTATATAAGCTTTTTAATATTTCAGACTGGTAACACAGATGCATCTTACCGCAACCATAAATTGCATCTTTGGCTCAGAACAAAAACTATGATTACACATTATTATACGATCTGGCAAACGGAATGGATTTATATCATCTTAACTACTGTATTTGATATTTTAACAACTACGAGTTATGGTGCCATCGACCATGTATTGGTTATAAAAAAGTTTATTTTAAAATCCATTAAACTGTAAGTTTTAGCACAATTTATGGCAGAGCCAGGAAAAGTATTGAATTAATATCTTTGATTTTTATAATTAAAATAGCTGTCGCCTGTGATTTCGTATGCACAAATTTAAAAAAATAAGAAGCTGATAATATTTCCACGTGCATCAGCTTACCTTCAAGTCAATTCGATCACGTGGTTCCGGAAATTACCCGGAATCAAATCGTCCTTCCGGATAGACAGACATATATTTTAAAAATTGTTTACTTGTTATCACAAACAGTTATAACATACATATAATTTAATTAAACGAGACTTTGTAGTATTAAAGCTTAGAAATAACATGAAATTGAAAACAATTACAATAAAAATAATGACTATTGTTTAACGCAAACTAAAATATATTTCATTTTCACTAAGCACGTCTTAGGGAGCATTTTATTTTTCCGTTTCGGATTTAGTAAGACATGGTGGACGCTTGTATCCATGAAACAATTTTCAGCCGCGCTCCCCCACATGACTTGAATAATAACTGTTCAGTTATCACACGGTCACGTTTCTGACACCATTCAGAAAAGTGTATTAATCACGTAAATATAGTCTTTTACTGCCAAAACATTTTTTAAAATATTGTGTCATTTCCTTGAATTCAGATAACAGTAAGCACAGTGCTAATTAACAGTGGTAACTCACGGCTATGTTTTCACTTCAGAGCAAAAGACAACTAACACATATGAACAGTGGGTCTAACGCGAATATATGTAACAATGTCGTACCAATTTTGTCATAATTGATGACACGAAGGCGATTGTTAATATTGTTGCTAAGCCCAATGACCCTAAAAAAATGCGAATTATCGCCGTAAATCTTATATGTACAAACAGTGCCTTCTATTTATATTGAAATTTACTTATTGGAGAAAACCGCAATCTATCGATAGTTTAAGTGCCTATCGGTTTAGATCAAAGTTAGAAAAGCAAAGTTTTAATCCACCATTCGACTGTTGTGTAACATCTGCTGCCACAAGAATTGACTTAGTTGTACTGCGTAATAATAAAAAACTATCTACATAATTAGCTTTTCAATTCTCTTATAAATATATTTGTTTATTTTATTCTGATTTATGCTGACATATCGAAAACAATGATTAAATTTTTTAACTGAGAGCCGCAAGTAATTGATCCTTTTATGCCGAAAACCACCTCCTTAAACATTTTCAGTCATCCGGCCGCGAATAAATTGCATATTCAACTGTACACGAAAAAAACTAAAAGCACCTTACCGTAAAATCTGGCAAGAGAAATGGATTTACATTATCTTAACTACAATATTTACTATTTAAAATGTAGCTCCATTTCAACATTACGCCAGACAAAGTATTAAAATATTGCAATACTTTACTATCGCAACAAAATTATTACTGCGGCGGTTAAATACGCGAATAACTTGCTATATTAAATACTAGCTGTTGCACGCGACTACACCAGTATGGAACATAAAAAAAGCTTAAATTACTCCAATAAAAAGTCCCGTCAAATCATTCGTTCGAAACTTGGAATTGCAGTCAGATAGACAGACAGACAAAAATGTTAATATTTCTCGTTATAAGCGACATCATAATTTATAGGAAACATTTTTATATTAAAAATAGATAGCAATTTTAATGACATTTAATTGTGAAAAAACATTATCTCCGTATTTCATTTTAGACTACAACACATTGTGACACTAACTTTTAAATTCCTTGCCTATTTTTTATTATTTACTTAGTTCCAAATCTAACTGAAAACTTAAATGTCCAGACAAAGAAGTCACTGACTTAATAATCTTCATAGAAAAGCAACTCCAAATAAGCAGGATAAAAGAAATAAAAAGTATACCAAATAATAGAAACTCAATATAAGAGTTATTTGAATGCAAATACTAAACCGGTCTCATAAGTGACGGTATAACGCCGAAAGAATAAGTTAAAAAAGCTTTCTTTAGCGAAAGGGAATAGCTGTTCTTCGGTATTTTAAGGATTTCTTTAAGCGTGAATAAACCGGGTAATAACGTTCTTTGAAATACACAAGAGAATCGTTTGAATTAATGGCAAGAGGTAGCCTTTGTTCCTTTTCGTATTTTTCACGTCTTATTACTAGAGTACTCTAACAGAAGTAAATTGTGAGGATTCAAGGTATAACGACACAAATGCTTGAATACACTAGTTTGGTCAATAAGATGAACTTATCAAAAACTATAGGACTTTAATAAAGCCGATACTGCTATTCTGTGGACTGCTTCCGTTTTCTTTTCTTTTTGACTTAAATGGCGGCAGCTTAATATTACTAATATTTAGATGTTTGTTTGGTAGAAGGTATGTATCTCCGGAACGGCTCAACGGATTTCGTCAAAACTTGGTATAGATGTAGAACATAGTCTGGAACACGTACGCTATTTATAATTTATTTAAAGACAGCTAGTTATATACATTATAACCATCTAACATAACAAGACTTTTAAATGCTTAAAAATATGATATCTAGTTTCTGAAATTAGCATAAATAGTAAAGTAATATTTATAAATAGCGTGAAATAATACATAATATTACTGGAATAATGTTTATTAATTATTTATCATACATTAAGGCTTGTAATAAAGTTTGCCTACGGATGTTCCGGCCCGAATGAACATCATTCAATTAACTACGCCCCTAATTATAATTTTATTCTTTTGACGTTGTTTATTCGTATTATTGTTTAATGAACATTGCGGTATATTTCTATGCACAGTATAAAAAAATCTGATTCATAAAATAAACGTTGGAAATGTGTGTTGTTACTGAAATATGAACTAAATGTTCAAAACAGAAGTACATAGTGTAAACAGTGGTTGAGTTGAGTAACATCCTTTGTATTTATATGATAAAGTACCACGAACACGAATTACCACTTTTTTAAAATTCAATTAAAAGTTTTTATTAACGGAAATCTTTTATGTTTTCGAAAAGAAGACGACCTGTCATGCATACTTAATTAATATTCGAAATTCAAATATAGTTCAAACGAAATTCCAGACGTGATACTTATTTTCAAATAAAGAATTATGAAACAGTTGATCCTTAATCTATTCAAGTTGAAACAAAATCTGTTCCTTTGATTTATATGCCTTCTTAAGTTTTCTAGAGATCAAACTTTGATGCTTTTATTATCTTTGATATCAACAACAATATCCAATAGGAAATCGATTCGAATTTGAATTCGCATTTGTACTATCTATTGTGACTATTGAATTCAGAACACATAGAACAAACAGTAAGTTATTCTTGTAGTAGGAATGAGACACGTCTTTATTCACGTCGTTTTCTATTAGGCAATGGTCTGACTTGGCTTCCTGCCAATGTAACATGTTTCAATAGGCAATGCTCAATGAAATGCGCCGAGGTCTTATCCTAATAAATAAATACCAATGAGGTTTAATTCTTATCACTGCATCTAGACTTTGTCTTGTAATAAGTATGCATCAACTTTATTTTAAAAATTATTTTTAAATTAAGTTTTTTGAGGTAACTTTGGTATACATCTGAAAAAACATATTTTAGACAAACTAAAGGAAAACCTTAAACTAAATTTTCAGTTCTCCTCTTTGCGCTTCGTAGCAAACTTTAAAACTTGTTTCTGTGACGAGTTAAGTAAGAAAAGTAACTTTGAAATTGTAAGCTTCCGTTCTCTTTTGAATTCGCTTATGTCCGGTTCGCTTTCGCCCCGCTGTAATAGAGTCCTCAATCATTTTTATGTTTTAATTGGTAAAACTTAATAATTAAAGCCGACACTACTAACGATATTATACATATGACAAGCACACGTAGTCGACTAAAACGTAGTAGGACTATCAGAGCGTACCAGAATAGACCTTCTTTATGAAAAATTCACGCTGCACTCAAAATATAAAAGACAGAAAAAAGTGGTGAAAGCTTTTCCCGCATGCCTTCAACATTGGCGTTTCACCATGCTTTGCAAACGTAAAATTGATTTCAGTGAAATTGTGTCTTAAATTTTTATGTATAGACAGTGAAAACAAAATCAAAAGACCCTACGTAATGGAAAATAATACAGATGTAATTTAGCTTTTGTTAATATACTATTAGTATTATGTTATAATATTATAATGAACGTTACATACAGGACTTAGTTCAATGTAAGTAAAGTTTGTTTAAGCAATGTCGTGATTCGTTCCGTGGAATTTATAGGATCGTTAGTGTTTGTTCACTTAATGGAGCGACCCTCCTAAAATTTCTTGTTTTAACCTCTATTACAATCAGTTAACATGACGTTATCGTCCCCAGCAGAGTAATGAATCTAGAATTAATCATAGACCTTTCCTTTGTCCTTGTTTTCTTGAATGCACAAAGCACAGATGTGAAATGATTTACATTTGTAATGAGACTCTTTTCAATTTAAAAACATCATATGTTAGCTTTCGATACTTTAGTTTATAAAACATTATGTATAGTCATTTGTTTTCTAATTTAAAAATATATTTATTTATAAGTTAAATGAAACTCTGTGTCGTTAAACTTTAACTTGAACTAGTCAGAAAAAGTTTCAGAGTAATTCTTTGTTCACAAAAAAATACCGTTGGACATAACAAAGTCTGTTATCGTTTGAAAGGTTTATTATGTTCTTAAATAAAGTTAATGGCTCCCAGGAAGTTTCACGAGCCCTTACTTTACCTTTCGGTCGTTATGCAGCCTAGCGATTGAATTTATTTCTCAATGAGAGACCTAAACCAAAAGAACTTTAGTATGCAGTACGTATTCCGCATAAAAAAACTGACCTTGATAACGCTACAGTATGTACATTAAAAAAGTAAAAGATAGACCTGACATTATCATTACATGGATTAAATAAAAATTAAAAAATACTATATAATATACTATATAAATTAAAATAAATCAATATTAACCTTTCTCTACATTGCGTTGTATTATGAGATAAAGTTAAATTCAATTATTATGCATCAAAAAAATATTACTAAAATTAATAAAGTTTAGCTTGAAAATATTTAACCGCTTAATTTTAAGCAAATACTAGTCATTGAAAATGAGACTGAGACTAGTGTTATGAATATTCATTAGGGTCATGTCCAAATCCCCCAAATTGCAGTACAATGTTCATGGGAGCTCGTAAACACCATTCTGTTTGAACGCGATAAATATTATTACAAATTAATTCTGATGTTAGGTGTAAGATGTGAAACTAATTCTGTAGTTTTAACATTTTAAAATTCATATTAATAAAAAGAACGTCGGTGACTCAGGGGTTAAGCACTTGATTTGTAAAATGCAGGTCTTAGGTACCATTGTGTTTTTCGATTTACATTTACATATGTTCATTTTTCCGATGGTGAAAGAAAACATCGTGATGCAAAAGATATATGTAAAGTCAACCAACCCGGTTTGGGCCTGGCCTAATCACCCTTAACTTAGGGTAGGCTCCGAGCCCCTCAGTGCGGACTCATAGCTGATGATGTTGAAAAAATGTAAAGAAAAGATTTCGAATATGCCCAATATTATCAATATTATACATTGACTAGTTTTTTTTTCAAATGTGACAGAGGTATTTTTTCACAAAGCCACTAAATATTCAAGACTATCAATTTTGACATATCATGGAAAATAGATCTAAGAAATGGACGTGAGCTAATGATATCAGAAACTAATTTTATAAAATTACACCAGGCAGAGCTGAAGCAACTTTTTTAATTTCAAGGATAAGTTCGCTTCTTTTTATGTTCGGAAACTTTCATTTTAGTATGACAGGAAATTAAACTTTATGTTAAGTATGCGGTAAAGTTTCAAATTAATATTTAGTAGGTGTATAAAATATTTTAGTAATCACAAATCATTATATGTTGTCGCTATAATATTCCGACAATGGAACATTGAAAATTTCGAGTGTAAAAATTTTCTAATGCTAAATGAATAATTAAACTGACATTATGACTACTCTGTGTTAATATTAAAGTAATATTAAAGTACAAAAAAAACTTTATTCCTTGCAAAGAAATTTAACCAACAATATCCTTCTGATAGTGTGTAGTAATTTCGAAGTTAAACTATTCAATGTTCAAGTTAATAACGTGAATTGAAAAGGGCCGTAGCTAAATGACTGCGGGCGACAATTTAACTCTTGAAACTAAGCAATATAAGCTTACAACAAACGTTCATTAATCAATGTGGATAGCTCGTCTTTGCTACTAACGACTGTTGAGTTTTATTTGATATTTATTTAACTAGTAGTATAGTGTATTTAAATAATTATTAACAAATTAAATATTATCTATAGCCAGGGAGATGATGACATATTATCATCACCTCACTATACGTCCCCACCGAGGAGCTCGAAGTCTACCCTAAGTTAGGGGTGACTAGGCCATAGTCAACCACGCTGGTCCAGTGCGGGTTGGTTGACCTCACACATATCTGTGAATTTCTTCTCAGATATGTGCAGGTTGCATCACGATTTTTTCCTTCATCATAAGAACGTCGGATAAATGAACGTATGCAAATCGGAAATCGAAAGATACATTGATACATGGCGCGATTCGAACCCAGGACCTGCAGATTGCAAGTCAAGTGCTTGACTCCTGAGCCACCGACGCTCTCATATATAATATCTAGAAAATAAAAATAATATTTACTATTATTAATAATAACACATAGGGAAAAATACCTATCCAATGACACCTCACTCGTCAAAAGCGGTTTAGACGTTTAGGCTACATGCGGTTGACAATAAACTTACATAAATACAAGCTCATAAACATTATATTACCTTCTGTAATTAGGTACAAGCTAGTTTAAGGAATTATTTTCTCTTATACAAAATACAAATGGTTTCTTAGAACTAATAGCGGGCAAGAGGAGCTGTAATTCTAAGATTTCTACTTAACCTAAAGAATTTCTATTTGTAAAGCAAACATAATTAAAAACCTTTCGTTGTTCTCCCCTTTCATCCTTTCAGCGAAATTAGAAAGGAAATTTAAGGTGCCGTTTTGTTGGAGCACTTCATTTCCTTGTATTCTAGTTGAACTTGCCAAAGGTAAATCATTTTAAACTAAATAGACCTATAAATATATCTTGACGTAACTGTCAGCTGAAAATTAATGAAGGAATTACAATGCTAACAACACATAATGAACTATTACAATTAATCAACAGCGTCAACAGCCAAATAGGTAAAGATACGGATTTTAGATCTAGCAGTCGGGAGTTCGAATCCCACCATTCGACTATTGTCGTAAACCATGCCCTAGCACAAGCATAGAGCTTAGTTGGAATGGTACAAGAAACATTGATAAACTAAAAAAAAATTTGCTAATATTAAGAAATTAACTTGAAGATGATTTTATTTATCACATAATGTAAATTGTTCCTTATTCAATAAAGATTTATTGAAATGCTTAAATTATTACTAGTTTTTACACTATACCACTAAACATATTTTAGTTAGTGTTTGAAGTTAGATCCTTAGATATCTGTCAATTGCTACTTGAATGATAATTGTAAATAAAGATAAATTTAAGAAGCTCTCTTTCTCTTTACGTAAAATAGGGGCAATCCATTTCAGTGGTACGTTACTGAGGAACCTTGAGAACCCTATTTAGAAAATTGCTTTCTTTATCGCGTTCGCTGCTAAACGGTTACAACTAACCTTGATTCATAAGTAGACAATTTGTTTTGAAGCGACTTTTTCCTGTCGTGGCAAAGATTTTATTCACAAAGCAGATCCAAAAACCAAACGCTGTTAACTCCGACAATTTAATTTTAGAAAAAAATTACAATGATTATCCATAAACCCTTGGGGTAGGTTTCGCTGGTAATTTGTGACACCCGTTATTAGGATTACGGACCGTGGAAGTCTCGGTTAAATTATTAAATCAAACTATTAGATACATTATTATAAATCTCCAAATATTATTGTTTCATTCCATTTATCTAGATATATTTAATTTTCATTTATTTATTATAAAGATAAAAAGACCTTGTGCAAAAACAGATGAACATTGAATAAGGGAAATAGATAAATGGCTATATTAGTAATTCGTGGACAATGTTACGTCTATGATTTAAAGCTGCTTGAAATCGTAAATGAAATATTGTCCAAATTCAGCAAAGATTATAAGTAGACTAAATTTCAAAGCATATTACATTTGTCTTTGTGAACATAAATTCATTGGCAGTGGTACGCGGCGGGCGACGGGAGTGCAGTAAAGGAGTCGCTTCTTGGAATATATATCGATGAATATCTACGGTGTATTCCCAATTCATGTTAGTAGAACGACGATAATGGAAATACATTTTTCACAAGCGAATTTTCAATGTTCCTTGTGAGTGTAAATTTTGAAGAATAAAGTTATAATGCTTGATATTATTATTTTAGTTGTAATTATTTCTTTTATTACACTAGGTAAATAAAACTGTAGTATAAGCATATAATTTATACAAAATTTTCTTTTATCAACCAGTCTCAATTTTTAAATAATTTTCCTCCTAATATTTACAACCAAAAACTTTAGTTTTAATGCCTGTAATTACAAAGCGTTCTAAAAATAAACCTAAATTGGCAGATTGTAAGAAAAAGTTGCGGCAGAAAAGTGTATTGAGAAAGTTTACTGTTCAAAGTTGTACTTCCAACATACAAAGTTTACAGAGCAACAAAGGATTAAGCTTCGATCAAGTTTTATGACGTCATCACATGAAAGATCGTACAAAATATATTGTAAATGTTGACCAAAGACAATGTTTTACTTTCATTTAACTTTTAATACTTGAGCATAACCTTCGTTGTTTGTTACATGTTACAAAATAAGAATTATAAGTACTACGATAAGTTTCTTCTAGTCGAAGTAAACTATATTATTATTGTTTTTAATCACAAAATGTCTTTAAGTAAATTTAAAGCGAACAAAAACAGGCAAAGGTAGCAAGTTACTTGGAAAAAGGCGAATAAATGGTGGAAATGAATGAATGAGAAATTGGTGAATTTGTAGAGGCTATTTAAATGCAAATAATGAACCGGCTTCTAACAGTGATTAAATAACACCAGAAGAATAGCAAAAAAACCTTTTACATTTAGATAGAATTGTGTTGCTCTTTTATCAGGATTTGGAAATCATTCTCATTGAAAGAATAAGACATAGTGAAGATAATACATTTACCGTAGGTTTCTGAGGCTAAAATACCCGTTTAAAACATGTTGTTATCTCTGATTTGTCAAAGATGAAAAACGGGGATGACGATATGTTTTACACGGACATTTTGGTGTCAGAAACTCACGGTTAGAGCCTTAATAGAAGAACAAGTGAATAATATAATAAAATTCATGGTTTGTCAACCATTTTTATTCTTCACTTGCAATTTTTAATATTTTTATCGATTACTAGCTGTCACCAGCGACTCCGTCCGCATGGAATTAAAAAAAAACTTAATTAGTTCCCGGCAATTATTAGAATTTTTCTCAATTTTTAAAGCTTCCCACGAACATTTCAAGATCAAGATGAGATAAATCCGTTCAGCCTTTCTCGAGTTTTAGCGAGACTAACGAACAGGAAATGATTTTTATATATTATACATAGATTGCTCATCATGGGTCGATGGATACAATAAAACATTACACAAAGTGAAATTAACCATACGAATAGATTTTTTTAAACAAAACGTTGAAACGAATTTCCACGACAGCGGTCATGATTGAATCCCATGGCCGTTCCGGGTTTCAATTAGTCTCTTTTGTTGAGCTTTCAAATGAAACCAATTGATGTGAGGGTAACCCATAGCCTACAAATTGGATACCAAGTTAGAAATACATTTATTTACTTGACTAGCATAGTTACAACTTTGAAAGCAATAAAAGTACTTTATAATTGAGTTATAATTAATAAACACAAATTTAAAAGATGCTGTAAGCGTTTTAACTGAAAACATCAATAACCCAAAATATAATATATCATACTAATATTATAAATGCGAAAGTTTAGATGGATGGACGGATGTTTGTTCAAAGGTGTCTCTATGACGGCTCAATGGGTCTTTTTGAAATTTGGTAAAGATGTGTTCTACATCTTTACCAAATTTCAATAGTCTGGAAGAACACATAAGCTACTTATTCCGCGCGAACAGAGTCGGGGGCGATAGCTAGTATCCCATATAAGAATCATATGATTGATGATCAATTTAATTCGTAAAATAAATATTTGTTAGATGAATCTACAAATCGCTATTACTTCATTAGTCTATATTAATATTTTTATACATATGTACGGGAACATCAAATTGAAGACCCATGTATAAACAGTTCTGTGTCACAATACTAGATATGTACATCTATTGCATGAATCGAATATGCACGTTAAGAGCATTTCAACCGGGTACACCATTAGTAGCTACGCTTTAGGCACGTATGATCAACTAACAGAGCCTAACTATGCTATTTCCATTTAATATTTCGATCCTATTTTATCTTCCCTTCATTAAACTCGGATGATTAATATTACTAAAAAAACGCACATTGTTAGTTAAGCAAATAAATTTTTAATTGGTTAATATAATAATTAAAGGTAACCAATAGATTTACGTTATTTATTTTAATCGCAATTTATGTATTAAAACAACACATGACACTTTTGTTGCATTAGGGTATTACTTTTAATTAATTTGGATTTTCTGACAACTCCCATATTAAAAAGGTTTCTTTAACTTTTTCACCTATATTTCTACGTAACAGAATTATTGAGTTTAAATCAGTAAAAGGTTTTGATTAAAGCAGATGAGAGTAAATAAAAAAGAATAATCACAATAACTAATTGTATTTAGTTGAGTACATAGTTTTTGCTTTAAACCAAATCTGTAGTTAATTACACGTGTAACGCAAGTTCTAATGACCCAAGCATTGTCAATGGCGTTTGAGCAACAAAAGCGTGTGATTTATTAGTTAACTTTGGGCATTCACAGCCGCTGCTCGAGTAACATGTTCTTAATCATACATTATGATGTTGGACGAATATTTCCGTGCCTTTATTTTAATCAATGACCAAAGTGAACATCCTTATCTTTTTCTTGTGACGCTTTCGTTCACAAATTCAGTCATTTTTCTTATAATTGGAACGTTACTATGCTCTTTGCTAGTTCTCGAATGGTGGGTTTCGAACACATGACTAACTGATTGGACATCTGTATCCTAAACCACTAGGCTATTTTCGCTTTAAATGTGTTTCTTTACAGTACTCAATATTCAATATATCGAAGTAGAATTTTATGTAATTTTGTTGTTTAATAAGCTTTGTTGTAGCTAGGAACCTTCTTGTAACTTATAAGTAATTCTACGCCTTATGCGCGGGAAAATGAACGTAAAATGTTCTAACGTACTGACCATTGATATGTCGATAACACCTGCAATACAATTCTTAGAAATTACGAGGTAACTTTGCGCATTGAAGACATCTGGCGGAAATATCTTACCCGATTTAGTGAAATGAGATGTTAGGGAATAAAATGTTTTCCTTGACCAATAGTTAAGAAGGGCCATTTTTCGTATGATGATTCTATTTTTTTACAAGCTGGCAAACAAGTTAGGTGCCACCTAAATTCGCCAAAATAGCGAAGTGACCGTTGGCCATAAATATCCGCATTATTAGATGTGAGTGGAAATGTTAAGAAGTAATTTCTTTAGTAGGTAGCTTAAATGATAATTCAGAAAATGTAATATACTCGTACCTGTTTAAATGTCTGTTCTGATAATTTGTTAAAACAATAATAGGGACGGACAAAGCGCTAAAGTTTGTTCATTAGGGCAATTATCTTAGTTTTCGTATAACGTGCTGCTTTACACGGGCGTTAAAGTAAAATTAAACACCAAATAGTTCTAAAACATTGAATCCAAAAATTAAAAAAAGTAAAGGACACAGTATTTGGAGAAAACGTAAAAAATTAAAGATTAATGATATATTTTTAAAACATGCACATGGGTACATACATGTATAAATTGTAGAAAAAGCGAGAGAGGTCCGTCAGAACCGCGCCAAAGGAAAGTCCATGATCACTGCCTACCATTCTAGATTATACGCGTGATGTTAAGTTATGTTTTTGATGTAAAAAAATAAAATATACACGATTATATTCATGAATGAAATACAGTCATCAGTAAATACAGTTTTTATGTTTAATTTAAATAAAACCATAGACCATGCAATTCCAACAAAAGAGTATGTTGAATTGATTTCCGGTTTGTTGTGTAATATTTTCTTGTAAAGAAAATTTGAATAAATTTTATTCGTGTGTTGCATTTTGCAAAACCTCCGAACCATGTCTCTGGTAAAAACTTAAAAATGGTGTATTAGGTATACACCATTCTTAAAACACACACTGGTATTGTCCAAATAATACAAACCTAAATTATTAAAATTTATATATCAATTTAGAAAGAAATCAGACATTGTTTTACCTATGTTATTAATAAATTAAGTTCCATTACAACCAAGATATGTAATTTTACTAATGTGTACTCTAAAACACTTTGATCTGTTTTTATGTGAAACTCATACATAATCTTATATATAAAATTTTCGTGTCACAATTTTCGTTCCCATACTCCTCCAAAATGGCTTGACCGATTCTCATGAAATTTTGTGTGCATACTGAGTAGGTCTCAGAATCGGCCAACATCTATTTTTAACCCAGCGCAGACGGAGTCGCGGGCGACAGCTAGTAGACTATAAAAGAACGACATT
>NW_013531107.1:2865969-3105590 GCF_000836235.2 Papilio xuthus | reverse complement strand
ACTTGACTTGACTTGACTTGACTTGACTTGACTTGACTTGACTTGACTTGACTTGACTTGACTTGACTTGACTTGACTTGACTTGACTTGACTTGACTTGACTTGACTTGACTTGACTTGACTTGACGACGAAGACGACGACGACGACGACGACGACGTCGACGACAACAACAACGCCACGTTCCGTCTGCCAAACTATTTTGGGAACCTATTGCGAAGATTCGTTTGGCTAAGCCAAATAAAAGTTCATTGTCTCTGCCTACCCCTATATGTAACAGGCGTGAAATATTTGTCAAATATTACGATATTTTTGCACACCTTGACTGCTTCGTTACTTATGACGCTGTGGCTGCTACGATATTTATGGGCACCTTACATGTACTCATATATTTGACGCTGTGAGTGTACCGATGTATTTGAGCAGGGTGAATGTATCTATTAATTTGAGGACTTTTGTTGTACCAATGTAATTGATTACTTTTGGTGTACCTATATATTTGCATATCTTGTCTGTTACGATCTATATGTCGCTGTCTGTACAAAATTATATTCTATCCCTGTTTCTTCAAGGGAAATAAAAGAGATGACAATATGTTATTGTGCCTGTGTTTTCGTAGTGTAAATGTCACACATTGTAAACGTAATTCTCAGGAGAAATTAACTCCAGCATCTGTTTAAAGTCACGTGAATCGTTTTAGATGAACATCTGTTGGATAACTGTTTTCTTTTATGTATTTCGGATAAAACACTTTTCTAAAAAGTTAAACTTGATTTCGCAACCAATTTTATTTTGAATAACATTTTTGTATTTAACTAAAGCAATAAACATTGCAAACATTTTAGTTTTCCATTATTGAAACATAGTTTTCTCCCTTACCGAGACCTACAGATAGACACTGTATAAACATCCCATATATCAGAAATTCCTGCTATCAGAAAATGATCTTATTGTTAATAGAATAAAAATAAAATATCAACAAGATTGTACACCACATATGTTGTGCAAATTAAAATAAATGGAGTCATCATTTTCTCAAGAGGAGCACAGACTGAATTTTATCATGATCACAAGAGTAAACTTTTTAAGACACTTCATTTATAATTTAACAAGAAAACCTTTTTGCATGTCATATTGTAATTTCGAAGATGTTTTTTATCTGAGATTAAGTTAACTACAAGTCGCGTAGTGTTATAAAAATACTATTAGAGATGGTTAGTCTACTATTAACAAGGTCTACGAATTTGCTACGCCTGCCTCTACGCATGTACTACGCAGATATGAATCGAATAGAATTTTTTTAAAAAAGCAATTTTAAAAATTAATTGTTTAATTCATTTATCAAATGGCATATATTAGCAAAATATGATAAACAGAAAAATGTCACAGTGATTTATAACAAATATAAATTTATACGGTAACAAATCTACATGACAGTAGTAGGGTTAAGATAATAAATAATCATGAGACTGAGTTATCGTAATGGAAAATGTTAATATTCCGACAAAATACTAAGCCGTAAAAAATCCTGGCACACGTGATTCACCATTATATTTATTTGTTAATTTTTAATATTTTCCTTATGAAATATTACCTGAAAAATTATTGTTTTTAAAACATTAATTTGTTAATCTAAATTGTACAAATTCTTCGTAATTTACATAAGCAGTTATTAACCAACTAAGATTGGCAGTCATAAGGATTTGAATCTATAATTTTCTATCGTGGTTTTTTCCTAGCTTAATCGGAGTAAGAATTCCATTTCTTACGAAATTTATTTTAGTATTTTCTAATTGAATAGACATCCGGATTTTCGCAGTCTGCAAAAAATAAACAACCGAAAGCACACAAGGTGTTGTTAAATAGCAAGTACTTTATTCTAAATTAACTGAACGACATGAATATAATTTTCGAATGGATCACTCATCTGGTAAATCTCTCTATATTAATATGCAAGTAAACTGTGCCTCCATACCGCACTAAGTAATACTAGATATTAAGTGGAGGTTTAAGTTGCGCACAGAATTAAATTCTGAACTTAAGTAGTTCGCAAGTTGCGGGTTAGTAGGGGATTTGTTTTGTACAATTTGGGACCACTTTATTTAAGGCGTTATTAAAACGTGCGCAGCTCTTGGTTTGCAATTAAGAAATAAGTAGAATTTTCTATGTTGAGGTTAAAGCTTTGTTTAAATGTTATTTTGCATGTCATTATTAATTTTTAAGTTTCAAGCAGACTAGGTGTCTTTAATGACTAGTAATGATATTAATTCAATATCGTTTCGCCTCTTCCCCTGTTAGAATTTAAATAAGAAAATTTAAAAAGTTATTATTAATAAATTGTAAAGTTTTTTTTTACATTTTAATTGAAATAGTTAACTGTTCAAGTCAATGTCAAAGCAATAAAAATGAACAGAACTATATTATTTAAAATGGTGTTACTTTTTACTATAATACATTTCAATTATCTATATCTATCGATATTATTTCCAATCTACTTGTCAAAATACATAATGCACTATGTTTAAATAATAAAAACATTAATTATACGAGTTATATGGAATAATCGAAGCTACTGGTGTTAAATTCAAACCACAGTTGATGTTTAAATCAAAAAGCAATTTTCCGTAGTGTGATCCCGTATCTCAGAATTAGAATGGTACGCTCGATTGCTTTTTATTGCATGATCATATCGCGCGGATTATATTTTACTATAGCAATAGAAACGAAACCATTCATTGATGTTATATAGATAATTTGAGCCATCAATTGATAATAAGTACTTTATGTGACCAGGAAAAACTAGATTATTACAATTTTGTTTAATTACTTAATCATGGAATGAAGGATTTATTTTACTAAGAAAGAACAAAAGATGAGAATAAATATTCACTTTTTATGTACGTCTGTACGTCTATTCTATTTCGAACTCCTGTAGCCTAAACAAATGGATCGATTTACCGTGGGTTTCTGAGTCCAAAATCTCCTTTTAACATATATTGTTACCTATGTGTTCTCAAAGATAACAGGGATGATGATATGTTTTATACAGATATAGTGTCAGAAACCCACGGTTAGTAAGTGAAGTGTCATTCGATACCTATTTTTCCACCAAGTCTCATAGTCAGTCTCAGACTTGTTTAAATAAAAATATTTTTACTATCAAAGCTCAATATAAGATAAATGTGTCCAACGTCCGCTAGCACAAGAGGCACGTCAAGAAGAATATTCTTAATTACATACACACTGATTATGTATTTCCTGTCTGTTCAAGTTATATGTCTGACTTTCCTCTAATACCGTATCATTACTATGCTTCCAGTTTACTGCGCACAGATAACGTAGTTTATTGGAAGTGACGATAGACGACTTACTCTATGTTTACACAAATACTTTCATAAAATATATTACATAGGTGAAAATTGTATGGGTGAGAATTGTGCGATGTGATAAATTATTGATTCTTTTTTTTAAGTCGATGTATCTGCGTTATAAATTTATAAAATTAGGAAGATAATTGGGAAGGCCTATGTCTGGCATTGGTCTGACACGTTCTGATGGTGATGATGACGATGATAAGAACTATTATATTTAAGCATGTACTTTAAATAGAAAGCTTAGTCTTCTTCGTCTAAAAAACAAAAACTGTTAACTGTTTTAAATTCATTAAGAAATCTTTATCCTCTTACTTTTATTAAAATTTAAAATTATAAAATGAAAAGCACCTCATAACTTTTTCACTTCACGAAGAGAAATGTTTTTGTTTAAAATTTGAATTGTTAATTTAATTTTCCAGGCGAAATTAAAATGGAAATATTGCGTTACACTGCAATTGAGCGTATTGCGAAAGGACATTAAGGTGTTTTTTTTGTTCTTTGCTTTCTGAATTTAAATCTTTTTACACTTTAGTTTCATGCATTTATCCATTTTACTCTGTTACTATAATACCAACATATATTGATACATTCTATAAAAGCATTTTAATACAATTAAACTCTATACGTCAGGTCCGCCTTATTTGTATTTTTTTATAAGTGCACACTTTATTTAATTTTTTATGTATTTAAATGGATTCAAGTTAGTCCAAAACAGGTTATTAATTTTCAACAAAAATTAAGGGAGCTTTAGTAAATTACACAGTGTAAAATGTTTTTCACACACAAACTGACTTTTAAATTGCCAACTTGACTATCGCAAACTATCTAGACATCGAAACATATAATAGTAATAGACAGACACGCTTTGGATGTTTTAAATAAAAATGGAAGCATAAATTTTTACCAAGGTTATGTCATATTTCATGTTTTTTTTTAATTATCAGTAGGTTCTTTATATAATAGCTACTGTAATAATGCGTAACTAAAAGCGTGTACATTTTCATAAGACGATATTACACCTGCCAGTTAGAATTATAATTCAATTTGCGGCACAAAGGCTTTCTCTCTGTACGTTCAGCGGAGCCAGTTGAAACATACGCGTCTCTCGTAAATTAACTCCATTAATAATGAGCGGATGGCTTTATTACCTGCATTTTAGGTATCGCTAATAAATACAAAGGATTTAAGTGCGCACCGTCAAATTAACAGCTCAAAGTTAAATTAAATCGAGCGCAACTCGATTGCAACTATTTCTACAACTTAGTAATATATAATAGTAATAAAGACAGTCGAGGTCGTTTATTTCCTACCCTATCTCAATTTCATTTAGCATAATGCAATTATGTCGAAAACTTTTCATAGCGAAATGCAATGTTTGTATAGTATAAGGTGATAAACAAGCTTGCGGTTAATTCGTGTGTCAAAAATGAATTCGTCAAAATAGCGAAGTTGACGCCTGTCTTCTGTGTGATACTGCACCGGGCAACCCGACCCATTTGTGCAAAAGATGTTATTGTGGTATCTCCTTCCATTAAAATGCTAAATTATAGCTCTTTTATTTACAGTTTACTGTGCTATATTCAGCCTAAGTGGAAATCAAATTTAATTATTCAACTGATCATAACATATTACATGTAACTTCCAGTAATAAATACTAGATTGCTTTAATGTAAAAATAACATGCATTTTAAATTTCACACAGTTTTATAAGACTAATTTTGTTTTCTTTTCAAAAAAGATTATTGTTTGTTCTGTTGTAAGCAATTTTTATATTTAACTTTTCTCTGTAAACGAGATGAAATACGTGAACTTGAAGGTAAAGTGGGGGCCAAGTGTTAACATTGTTACAACGTCAAAGGCAATTTTCTCCACTCGCTCCATCCATAATGTAATAACTTCCAACGCTGCTTTAAAGATAGAACTTATCAATTTGTATTTTACAAACTTTCGTTTAATAATATCTTTACTTATCACAAAATATAGCTGATATTTTTTTGGGCTTAAATATTTAAAAAAAGCATCGTAAACGATAAAATCATTAATTCATTATTTCATAAATATTTTTATTACATAATGGTATTAAATGCCAGCACTTCACATTAAATTAATATAGTGTTTTAGTGCAGACAATACTAGGCAGTTACGCTAATCCTTTTAACATTGTACCTCTAAGCCTTTAATAGCATATAATATTAGCATAGCATTTTCACAGATCAAAATTTACTATGGAATTTTAATTTAACCGTTTAATTATAAAAAATAATAGGTCAACGTTATCTTTTTCAGTGGAAAAATTGTGTTGTTAAGGAAAATATTATAAAATTTCAGAAAATACTAATGAAGAAATCTCTGAAAAGTTTGGTACTTTAAAAATAAGGCTTTTGCTCCCAATTACAGTTTCTATGTGACAACGAGAAAAATTAAAATCAGAGAGAAGTTACACGAAGTTAATCTCGTTTTATACTGCCGCTGTAAAAGTTTCCCCAAACTGGACCATTAACATTTACGTCGACAAATTCAAATAATAATAAAGTTTATTTACGAACCATTGTTAAATTCAAATTGTATCCAATTTAATTTCGAAATAGAATTTCTAAGGTGTCATAACTGAAAGTTGCTCGTTTCAAATAACTGCTTAACATTTTGATAGTCACGAATATCTTCTAAGTATAAACATATAATTAAAAATTGAAATAGCTGGAAATAGGGATAGAAGAAAATACTAAAAAAAGTACAGAAATGTCGGGAAGTAGATGTGTACCAACCGCTACGACATGTATCGCGCAAGTTTATTAGCGATTGTCATTACAATTTTTTCCCGGTTTCAATAATAACTGTTCTGTTTTAAAGACCTTCTAAAAGACGCTTTTTAGTTGAAGTTGCAATTTACAAACCAATATCAAGATACTTACTCCGCTAGCGCAGCGACCCAAAGTGGGTCTTGGTCTGACAAAAGATATCGCCAAAGTCGCCTGTCCTGCACCATCTCCTGGTTAGTCCATCGCTTGAAGATTCCGCAAGTAATGTCCACGCCGTCTCTCCAGCTGTATCTGGGCCGGTCAGCAGCCGATTAGGACCCCGAGACACGCTGAATAACAAGATATTTTTTATATACATTTTTTTTTCTTTGTTATATATTGCGATTTACATTTCCGTTGACATTGTGCACTGATCAGACTAATAATATTGTTGTATATCATTTATTATGTTAAGCCCTTATTTTGGAAAAGAATCCAAATAAATAAGATAAAATTATTCACTCTTGTGAAGATCTGTCGCGCAAATTCTAACGTTCACAAAGCGTGCATCCGGTTTCTCATGTTACAACATAAATATGATCACGTCTTCGAATTTCCGGTAAGCGTAAATGTGCTTGTCCTTACTTGTCTTCATATGTTACGTCTTTACAACTTAATAAATGTTCGTAAATATTAACTGTCAGATTTCATCATCAGCCTGCCTTTTCCCCTTATAGGGCGGACTGGGGTGGCAGTATGTGCTACTTCTCCATGTATCTCTATCTGACTTTTACCTAAATTAACTCTTTTCTTCTTTCACAAAATTCACCTGTACTTTCTTGGGTCTTCCTCTAACTGTATAGCTATCCACTTACATTCTAAATATTTTCTTTAAAAGTGAAAACTGTAATTAAAATAATAGCAAAAAATAATAGAGTCTTAAAATGTGATGTAATCGATTTAATCCACTTACATGAGGCTGTCCAACATTTATTTAAAAAGTAATAAACATTCTTTATCTTTTAGTTTTAAAGAATAATTTGAAAACAAATTGTCTATTCGAGACAAGGTTGAAGGTGAACGTTTAGGCGCGAACGTGATAAAGAAAGCAATTTTCTAAACAGGATTTTGTGAGGTCTTCCTTAACGCCTTGAAATGGATTGCCTTTCTTTTACGAATGAAAAAGCTTTTTATATTCACTTGAAAAGTAATTAAACTCAACATTGTTTTATAAAACAAAGGGGACTAAAAATTAGGCCTCAGAAATGCGGTAAAGAGATTAATTAACTACACTTCATATTTATTAATGGTTATCTTTTAACGTAACAAAAATAGTCGTAGTAACAAAATGTACAAACAGAAAAACTGAACAATACATTTCCTAAAATATCTACATTTATCGAGCTTTTATAAATATTTTATTATAATAAAAAAAAGCGTCATTTTTTCCTCAGTTAATATGAACAGTAATGGCGACTCTTTGGATAGTCGCTGCGAGCTTAAAAGCGTGCAGTTACGCCGCCAGCCGAGCTTTCCGTTTAATGAACACATTGTAACGAAAATTTTAAATGGCTTTTACTAAAAAAAATCGTTAAACTGTTGAATCAAAGTGTGAAAGAATTCAGAGCAAAAATGGTTGGATACATTTTATCGTGAGACATTTAGTATTATAATAAAAATAAAAACATAAGTAATTTTTATATTTGATTGATCGAAATAATATCTTATTTTAGATTAAGTACCTATAAAAATTTTCTAATCTTACAAATAATATAAATGCGAATGTCTAGATCTATGGTAATTCGCTAATTAAAATGTTAGTTTATAAATAAATCTTTCTGGTAATTAAATTAATTTTATTATAATATTTTCTCATACCTCTTTATCGCACTAACTGTATACTAATTCTCTTGCTATAATTAAAAGAATATTTGTAATAAGTAATTTCAAGATTTTATATTTGTCATCTTACAATCATTTAAGTTACAAGTCAAGCGTCACAATAAATCCAATTGCCGAGGTTATTTGAGTAAAAATCATTTACTTCTTTCACAAGACGGACGCAAGCAACAAGGAAATGAAGTGCTTCCGTTAACAGGCACATCAAATTTCCCTTCTAATTTTAACTGAAAGGAAGGAAGGTCGAAAGGTTTCATTATTATTTTATGCTTCTCACTAAATCGAAACTAGACTTGAGTCGGTTGTTTTAAATTGAAGACATACAACTAGCTCATATGAGTCAATATAGAGAGAGATAGTAAGAATGAAATATTACGTTAGTTATCAAAAATAGGTTATGATGCTTAGATGTATGTTACATTTTTATTCTCTTTAGTTCAAAATATCTATTATAATCTAAAATAGATTTTATCAATTTATATTATACATCAATGTTCTAGCACAAAGACTATTTTACTGGAGAGGCGACAGTTCTTACCATTGTTGTCTCTCCCTGAGGAGATGCATCTGTTGCTTCTCAATGTCTTGTATCATGTGGACTATAAATCAAATAACCTAATATTGTACTTGTTTTTTATTGACCGAAATATTGAAATTTAAAGTGTGAAGTGAATAAATTTCTTATTATTTTGTTTAAATATTGTAACATTACATTTGAATTAGTCTGGAATCTAACGATAGTAACCCTTGGTTTCTAAGACCAAAATATCAAACACATCATCATCTATATCATGTCAAATACAGATAACAATTTCTTCGAATGTTTTTTAAATAAATAAAAAAATAAACAATAGTTTAAACGAAAATGTTGGTCTCAGAAACCGTGGTTAACGACAAGATGTTATGATAATAGAATAAAGATTTGAATTAGCGTTGAGCAGCCTAGAACTTGGGTCTGTTAGGATATAAAATTCTAGACTATTCTGATCTATCTATCGATTTAAATAGTTCAATATTTGTAAAGAAAAGGTTATGTAACATTGATTCCTATTTTTTTTATTTGTAATTGTAGTTAAAAAAGAAAAGAATTAAACAAAACATTATGTCATATTTCCATGCGACAGTATTATTCATTTTTCATGACTCGAAAGTGAGTGTAATATAAACGGCGTGACATATTTCACTGGAAATGTACGTTTAACCGGAATTAAACGTTCTGTTTGTATTCTTCAACATCTTTCCATTCTATGTTTCGCGTAATATTTCTCTCTTATACAAAGAATCCGTTTGAAAATGGAAAGTGCCTCTGAAATGTTTTCCTATTTTTTTTTTGTATTTTAATCAATAACATCCACTTTCTTGGCACATCTATGGTACCGCTTTTATATTCCTCGATACTAAAAAATAATTTATTAAACAATATCGCTTGACAATTTTTATACATTAAAAGTTATAATTTTAAGGATATGTCATCAACCAATACTGAATTTTGTTATTTCATAATCTCACTAACTTTATAATAAAGTACAAAATTACAGATCACGTTTTTTATATATTTTGTTACACAAGTCATTGTGAAAATTCAAATTCAATGTCAAAAAGTATAACAAAATGTTTCGTATCTTTCACATCAACATAGAAAATCGGAAAATCTGACCAATACAAGTGCGGGCCACATGGCACAACGGATTAGGAAAAATGTATTGACGTACCGACAACGTGCCCTGATATTTATAGCGTTGATATAAATGTTAGCGCGATTCCCAGCAACAAATATTGTTTGCACAAACAATACAATTTGTTAAACGTCGACGGGGATTGTGATGAAATTGGGATGTGTTTTTGTTTTTTTTTATATCAAATTCGAAAAAAAATATTGATTAGTTTTATTACATAATATTTTTGCTTAAAGCTCTATATAGATATTTTCTGGGATTATTGTATATTTTTATATAATAGCGAACAGACCGCTACCATTAGCATACGCTATTGCAAATGCGTTTCTTCCCTTTACTAAATGCAGGAGGAGGCGCACAAGGATATATCCCTTTACTATTTGTCTCCAATCCAATTTCTCATATTTTTTTCATTAAATTTGTCAGCGTGCACTATTTTATCTATGTTACTATACTTACAAAACAACATATTGTTGTCCCTTTCTTTATTTAAAAAAAAAGACATTACATTTTTTGCAAAATAACCCAGAGTGGAACAGAGATTGCGGATTTGCATATGCCGCGGCCCTAGCACACATATCTCTTACACATCTAAGGTTGTAAGCTCATCAACTCACCAAGCTTGTTGGGTTTCTCGTAATACCATTCTTATATCTCAATATCGAGTATAAAGATGATTATGAATCGGTATTATACTAAAAGTTACATACATTTTTGGAAAATTTATAACCATTATCCCAATAGTACGAGCATAAATCGGGAATACAGGCAAGATTTTCATCGATATATTCCCGGAAGCGAATCTTTTACTGCTTTCCCGTCTCTTCTGGCACTCGGTGAATTTATGTTTTACAAAGAGAAATATATGGTGCGAATTGATCTGAATTCAAAAGTGAATTGAAGCACATATCTACTTTTGTTTAAATGACAATTTGCTTTTCAATCAATTTGATAAAACTCAACGTTACACGACGTTCAACTCGACAAAAAATAACTGGATGCTAACTATATCTATGGTTTACATATTTGTCTTAAAGCATGTCTTATTTTAATTTTAAACAAAAAAATATTCAGGTAAAAGTTAACAATTAAGCTGTAAGATCTTTGACCTCTAGGATATCACTTAAAGAATTAATGAGACTGAGATGGAGTTTAAAATTTGAATTGTTAATATTATTCAAATTTCTTACTACTTAGGAAACTTAGTATTCGTTGAAACATTGAAACTTGATATCAATTAACGTTATGATTAAATTGAATAAATTATTTAAAAGAAAAGGATATCTGTTCAACAGTTAGTATCTTTGCAATAAATTGATTGGGCAAGAAGTATTTGGTACAAAGTATAATAGGTCCTGTTTTTATATGCGGCTTTAGCCGATACTTGTTAAAATTACAAATTTTATCGATCATTTACATTAACGTCATACCCAAGATAACATATTATGTTTGTCACAGTTAGAAAATATAAATATAATTAATTAAATTTAATATTTTATTAAACACTATGGCTTACGCGTGTTTAAATCCAACGTAATCCATAGGTTTTAGTAGATATATCAAGTAATTAACATCGTAAATATTTAGTAATAGTAAGTTTAGAAGAATTTTTCTAAATTTATTTCAAAGGATACAGACCACTTTTCACTTTATGCGATATAACCAGCGTAATACCACGGACGTCGTGATCCCCGCTGAGCGTGGCGATATTGAGTTTGCAGCTTAAAGCTTCCATTATCGTGTCTCCCTATTGTGTCTTAAAGCGACCTTAAAAATATTCCGCTCGAAAACGCGGAGAGTTTTAAAAACGAAGTACATTTAAAAAAAACAAATAAGCAAATTTACGTATATTCAAATTCTATACAAGCCACTGAAAGGATACAATGGACAGATCCTCTTTTTTCTCTCGACTTACAGTAGGATAAAAATGCAGTGACATTTATACTCTTCCTCTTTGGGATGTGATAGTTAGTTTCATCAACAGTCATATAGCTTGTTTATTAGTTGCATTGATAAAAATAAAACTGTTTATTTTTCTGTATATAACGAGTCTTTCTGTAATTGGAGTTTTATTTTAAATAGACCACAACAACCAAGACAAGACAACCTCGACTCCATTCTCGCGAATTAAAAAAAAATTATAAGAGTAGCCTGTGTTTTCTTTCAGACTATGTTCTATATTTCTATCCTTTGTGCCTTTAAACGAACATCCATCTAATAATTCGCATTTTTAATATTAGTAAGAAATATTCCCAACCACGTTTATGAACTTTTGTCATAGTTTGTTTAATATATTTTATCAGAACATTGCCTATATAAAAACAATTTACGTTAAACACCATAATAAATACGTTTACTGAATAGAACAAAAACAATTCTATGAAGCGTTCAAGTTATTTGATATTTCTGAATACAATTATCTTTCCCTTTATAAACAATGCGTATTTTAGAAATAACAAAGTAGCTTTTGGACAATAAACAATTATTATTATCAGGAATATTCTGATAAAGCATCGCTATTGTTTTTGTTATTTCTTAACGTTCAATGAAAATAAAATTAAATAACGTTTTCATATTAAAATATTTGAAATTGAAATGTTATTGTGTTAAAATCATCATTTTATTGTACTCTAGATATCGCCCGCGACTCTGTCCGCGCGGAATTATAATGAAAAAAAACTTAATAAGCCTATGTGTTCTACAACTATGCTAAATTTCAGCGAGATCCGTTGAACTGATCTAGAGATACCTTCAAGCATCCATCCATCGATCTAAACATTCACATTTATAAAAAAGAGTTTATTCAGATGTAGATTTTGTAAAATATTGATTTGATAAAAGACATATAACAACTGTATATCCCGCACTGGTATTATGTCAAAATCAATTTACAACAACGAGATTTAAAGCTTATCGGATTATAAATGGAGAGCTTAAATACGTTCATGCTTCATGTAATATTAAACGAATATTTAGAAAATTTTACATAATGGTACAGACGTGTAAAATTATAAATCACTTAGTTGTATTATAGTAGGTATGAAGTATTGCGAGATATATAAAAAAAGTTTTTAATACATAAACAATAGAAGAAAAAATAATAATTTAAAGAATAATCAGAAATGACAAGATAATATAATTGTAATATGACCTCATCAATAACTTAAAAATCCAGGCCAGGGGGCGCTTCAATCGCCGTTTCATTACATCGCTGGTAACATAGGCAAATAAATTAGTATAAATTTTATTCCGTAATATGTCGAGCGTTTTTATATTCTTGGTACTACCATACTTGGTACCATAGTAATAATAATACAAAATTAAAAAAAAAATAGCTCTTTTGAAGAGTAGTGTATTCAATTAAATAAATGAACATAAACAAACAGCTAACAAAACCTTGTAATAAAAGTACAACCGTTACACTGATAGTATCCGGTATAGAAAAAGCATTCCTGTTAGTAGAGTATCATTCCCTGTTTCATTACTTAGCAATAGCGCTCTATCCGCCACTAATCCATTTGCATTTCTTGTTGATGTTGAAACATTTAAACCGCAAATCTAATATTTGCTGCAGTGAAATAGGATTTCTAATTTATGTCAAAATTAAGATAACAAATAATCTTTAATAAACTAAGCCATTAAGCAAATGCTTAAATAAAATAAAACTTTTCTTTGCCGGAGATCAAGTAAGAATGGTTTGCACCATCGCGCGCAGACGCGACTCCCTTATCATGAATATAATTAGTTGGAAAATATGTTGCAGGCATAATTGTAATCTTTTCTATTTGCACAATAAGCAGAAAATTGCATCGTTTATAAGTACAACAAAATGATGGTAAATGAGGAAACATTTGTTTGACATTTCATAATTCCATTAATATTTATTATGTAATATACATAACAGTGTTACTTGAACCTTTATTTGCAGTATTGAGGTTATTTTTGTATGTACACATTAATCCGCGTCATGCCTGCTTCACAACTTGTATTCATTATTTATGAAATATATCAGGACATTTTAAGCTTCTCATTTTTCTTTTAAACGTGATATTAATTTAACATATTGATATGTTATTTTACTAATAACGAGATATTCTTGACTGTTCTCTCTAGTATTTTTTACTTTATATTTTAGACTAAAAATATTATAGAACGTTTCTTTAACGAAAAATATACGTACGGCGAAATATGTGAAGAATACAGGCTTTGCATATGCATACCCAATAAAGTTGTAAATTCATGACTATCAAAGTAACGCTTTGTTCGAAAATGCAGCGCAAGATTTCAAAAGTTCTTTTTACTATGCATTTCAAGTTATTATATAAAATGCTTATAAAAAACCTTTTAATTTTAATTTTGCAGAATATTTATGTGATAAACTGGCAAACTAAGAAACGTCTAACCTGCCGTCATTAAGAGACCACTGTTTTTAATTCGGGAAATGATCATGTCATTTTAATTCTAGTAATTTTCAAAACAAATTCTTGTTAATCGATAACAATTCTTGTTTTAAATGAAAACTACAACAGAATTATATATGAAAAATAGTGAAGAAGCATTTAGGACATCTAATAATAGTAAACTAAGCTATTTTTGTACAAACGAATTCTTATCAACGGTACCCTTCTGCGAAACATTCCTTTATTATCCCTTCGCACTGCAAGGAGCCGACTGACAGACCCTTTATTTCGGTAAAACGTTCCACGACGCGATATTCCTTAATTTGATTCGAGGATTGTCCGAGAACGTTGGTTATTGTACAGTCAGCGACATAAATATCTATACAATTAGGAAGCTTCAGAGACTTTTATATGCTTTTGGTTTTAAAAATTTGTATGACTAATCGATCCCTAAGCTTCCGTCCACGAGTACATGTTCTTGTCGAATATATTTATTTTTGAAACCGACTACACAAATTTCTAAAGTATTGTAAATATATACATATTTATGCAGCTGACTGTACCTACTAAAGGCACGAACCACGGCAATCAGTTTTCTGGACATGCCTACCGCATTTTCACATTTATTTAACCACACACTTGGCAAGCTAATAATTGATTTAAATAAGCTATAGTTATGACCATACAAAGCTTACGATATTACGCTATACTTACGATAATAAAAATACAATCACGACAATAAAAATATGACATATGATATTTAAAAGGTTGTGTGGACATGAAATGGAATTGAAACAAGTTAATTTATTAGTTTTAGACTAGCTGTCACCCGCGCCTCCGTCCGCTCGGTACTAAAACACTTAGTAAGTAGCTTTTGTATTCTTCCGGGCTACGTTTAACATTAGTGCCAAATGTAATCAAGATCCGTTGAGCCGTTCAAAATTTTTAATATTAGTCAGAAGTTAGATAAATTAACAATCACTAAATGTTTAACCACAACTATCGATGGGTTAAAAGATTTATTACAATTTAGAAAGCTTCCGAGCTTAGCGCGTCAAACTACTCACTCGGTTCCAACTGCGCTGGAGATGGCTCATTCATCTTGCAAACGAGCTTTCTTTTCCTCCCTTCTAAATCACTATCTCAAGATGAAAGAAATCACTTTGTGATTTTTTTATACAGTTATTGTAGTTGTGACAAAGTTGATCAGTTAAAAATGAAAATCTGGTATGTCTAGTTGCTAACTAGCAGAGCTAGTTAACTGAATACAACAGAATAAAATCTCACAGAATCAGATTTGATTCTGTTGTTTTTAAGTCTGATCAGTTTGTCATCGTTTTCTTGACCTTTTATGACCTTATATTTCAAGTGTTTATAATAATTTCCTTTACCAAATATACGTTCAGATAAATCTATGTTATTTAAAAAAAATCTTATTTAGCAAAAAATATAAAAAATAGAAAAGAGTACATTCTTGCAGGGAAGTTTACAGTGCTTATAAAGTACACTAAACGACGCGATCTAGCGACTTCGTTTCACTCCGTTGTTAGAAGAAAATAAACCCTTTTCTCCGAAGCAATAAGTCTTTAAATGAGGTATAAATCCAATCGTTACACCGTGTAATGGGCTAAAGGTAAAGTTAGGGACCGTACTCAAACTTCCTGGGAGCCATTAACTTTATTTAAGTACATCATAAACCTTTCAAACGATATCAGATTCTTGGCATTCACAAAAAAATCTATCAAGTTTCAATATTGCATATATCTGATAGTAAGTTAGAGAAAAACAGTAGAAGTTGTTATCAAATCTAGACAATTTTTGAGAAAGTGTATACTTAACTATTTTTTATCTGTATATTGCATTTAATAGGTCCTGAAACTACTGATCCGTTTTGAAAAACTTTACTGTTGTGAAGCTCATTATCCCCGGGTGACATGTACATATTTATTATTTGTTTTTATTTAATTCCACTAAGAATCGGAAATGGCGGGCAGCTGCCATTATAAAGGCCAATTTGAGAGATACAAAAACTATAGACGTTGGTGAAGGACAATAACCAGCATCGAGTTGCTATAGAATGGTTGATAATAATTCAAAACATATAAAGTAAATGCACACGTTTATATTTATTCCCCAATATCTGATCAATGTGACAAAGGGAAGGGAAATGCTAATTCATGATTTATTATACGACAGGGTGCGATTATGTCACGTTAACTGATCGTAATAGAAGTTGGAACAAGACATTTTAGAAGGTTCGATACAATGACAAATATTAACTTCAATTCAAACATTTAAAATTTTGTTAGTAAACTTATGTTTTGCTTTTTTATTTGCAAACAATCGTTAGATGGTATAATCAGGTTTTAATACGATGTTAAACATTCAACTCGATAGCACAAAAGCAATCTAAAATGATATCTACTAGTTTAGAATAATTATATTTGTTACCTAAAAAAGTGCCAACAAGATGATTTGAAAACAGAAGCTAATGAAGTGATTTAAAAATTTCAGAGAAACGGTTTGCACGATATTTTCGTATCATTAGTTTTGTACTGTTTCGATATATAGCACTAACCCTTTGATGTCACCGCCAAAAGACGTTCGTGTCTCTGCATTGCGCTACGACGATTACGATGCATCCGATTGCGTCTTTAAACAGCTTTCTGAAGATTTATCACAACATATAGAACATTTAGAATTATTTTTGTGCAATATTAGATCATTTTTTAGCAAATTTTTATTGTGAAATATGTGTCTTATATCTCTAAAAAAATCTTTAAAAAACACTGCTTTTCCCGAGAATTTGCTCGCTTGACAATCAAACCTTTTGTTTCTTAATCCAGAGATCACTTACGATAAAATATAATATTATCTACTAAAGTAATGTAACAATAAGACAAAGCAATTAGTCCTTGTTTGAATGGTCTCCTGCAATAAACTAAACAATGCTCCATTAAACCTTATTGGTGTATATCTATTACGGAGCGACCACGTCCTCGTTTATTGAACATTGCCTATTGAAACATGTTACATCTTGGCGGCAGTCCAATGGAGAACAATTCTCGATACAAAATAAGCTGTATCTGTTTTACCTCAGGTACATTTTTATTGTCGTCTCTAATCTTAGGTTAGTTAGTTAGGTGACCAAAGCAATAAAGCGTACTTGGAAACCTAACATTTTTTATCATGAACGAAATTGACAATTTATTCGATCTATAACAGACGACATGAATTTTTATTGACTACTGGCGCAATAATAGCTGAACTTCTATGTCTAATAAATCAACTCTACTTTTCAATTTGTACCATCACAAGCACACCCTAAATAAATAAATAAAAAAATTAAAAGAATATGTAGTTTCTTTTCGTTACGATTATTCTCAAGGACTTTTGCCATGATGCCTTCAAGATACGTTCAAACAAACCTTTAAATTAATCGTTCCCGTTATTCAAAATTTCTGTTCCATCATTAAATATATCCTCAACTCTCGTCTTTCACATTATTTTACCTTCAAATGTTCTGAATTTACCGCGTCTATTATGACAAAACATTTCTAAAAGATTTTCACAGTCTCGGAATTTGTCAATCGAGAATTATTTTTCTACTTCATAATTCTAATAAAAAGCAAACATTTTAAATTGTCGTTTGAAATAGTGTTCATTAAAAACTTTACTTATTCTATCTCGTGTGTGTTTGTCGAGCAATGAAAATCGATATGCGGGATGTTTGCTGTCTTCCGAAATCGAACTTTGTTTCTAACTGAGCTCCATTCATTTAATAGGTTTCTTCTTTAGTAAGAAACTAACAGGTATCTATCTCGTATAAATATCAGCTGTAAAGTGTACAAAAACATATTGTAATTTTATTGATTTGGTAATCTTATAACGACTTTACCGACTGCAAAAAAGATCTGAAGACTATCTTCTGAAGACTTTCTTTGTGGTTTAAAATGTTTTATTTAAACAACTTAATGGTTAACATTACACTGTTAGGATGGTGGGTGTCTAATCTTATTTATCTTAGAAAGAGGTTGATAGAATTAAAAATACATAATAACGCCCAACTAAAATTTAATCAGAATATTTCGAAGGAATGAAGGACATGATATTCAGAAGGTACCCTGGGAATGGAGAGCTATGTAGAAAATTTAATTAAATTATTTATGTGCTATGTCCCATAACAGAAATAATTAAAAGCCGAGATGAATACTCTTAACCCAATATGGATGAAAAGGTCACTAACATATTTATTGACATTATTAAATCCAAATTTATGATATATTTCTGTCAATTTAAATGCAAAAGTTAAATGGTAAAGTAAGTCAAATGAATATTGAATAATGTATGGATAGATGGATGGATTTAGCGACGTTTCTTATCGTGTAAATCCTTAACGAAAAAACATAGGTGAATTTCTGTCTGGTTAAAATAGTAAAATCAGGATTGAAATATATGCTATGTATTTTTATACATTGCAATACCATAATTAATATAATAAATAAAATAAGTCAATACCATCAATAAAAAAATATTAATATAAACTAAGGAAGTGTATCAAATAATTTCCGACTCATAGTTATAAATCTTTAGCCCAATGTAAATGTATATGTTCTTGATAAATTTACATTGGAGTAACGAATATTGTAATTACGTTAATGTGAGTTTGAACGCAGAGCGCAGCGCATTTGCCGGCAGTATATTAAACTACTGTTGAGAGAAACTTGTTAATGGATTCTACTTCAATGATTTACAAACGTATTCTAAATGTAATTAAACATCTAATAACTCTTATGTTATTATAGTAAATAAATGTGGCATATATGAATAATAAATATCTTCATTTAGGTCGCAATATAAGAACAACATGGTGTTTGAACAGTAATATTTGAATACGATTCATATTATGTACACATCAGCATCTCTCTATCCTTGTCCCACTTACGTAAGGTCGGCGCACAAAGTTTCCTCCAAATCAATCCAAATCTTCCTACATCTTAGTGGTCAATCCCTTTTTAATCATGTCCACTTTCAATCAATCCATCCATCTCTTCTAGGGCTACCTCTGTCGGTGCATCACACAATATAATAATTCGCCTTGCCACATGTAATTCTTCCCTCATCATTACATGCCCATACAACGCCAACCTTTTACTTCTCAATTTTTCTACTACTGATTCTACTTTCAGACTGCCTTTAATATATTAAGAAGAATTATAACATAATATGAATACGAACAAGAAAATAAAATTAAGAAAGTGTAACTGAGCCTAAAATACTAAAGTTTTTATAAACTCAATAGGATTACCACCAAACAATAAATTTTAAACAACTCTGAAACAATTACAATAATTATTTCTCTAAGTTGGTAACATTACCAATGAATTCGGAGCAACTAAAATAAAAAATACATATTACTGTTTTTAACAAAGGTACATTTGAAATGAACACGAACAAAGTTTCCCGCCATTTTATGTCTCTCAATGTAATGGAATCCACTAACTTTAACAACATGCGCAGTAAAATTAAACTAACTAGAATCACTACTACGCGATCAAAATTTACCTGAAACTATTTACGTAACACGTATACGTTTGTAATCAACAGGATATATTTTTAATTAGGTATTAACTCGACCATTAAACCGATAAAGGAATTATTATTTGGTCTTCTTTTAAAAAGTTTTAACAAACTAATAGTAATAGTATTAGATTGATTGAAAATTTCGTAAGATATTAAACTAAAATAAAAACAACTACACAACTATTATATTATATTAGCCGTTTTTATTTACTTTAATAAAATTTATACAAAATTTTATAAACTCTTCGTCTGTAGAATGTCACAGCAAACGGATATTTAAAAACATCGTATAATTATACATAAGCTCGTATTCTAATAGACCGGTTACTCTAACAAACGAGTTCTTCAAGTAACAACTGGTTCAAAAAGAGTTCAAACATCCCCCACATCGATTTTATTTATTCAACTTTCTGTTTTACTTACAGAGTAGTTTTCAATCTTGATTGCAAAGTAACATGAGGAAGAACACATATTATAAAATTACGTCATAAGGAATGGAGTAAACGTATCCAAAATGTTTATTACGAATCCAGATTTTCTCTCTTGATTGAAACTTAATTGAAATATTAACATATTTTTGGATTACAATCTTAAGATTTTATACTTTCCTTATCTTTGAGGTTCTGCTTCACTTTGTTTTGTATTCACTACAGAATTTTTTTAATATATTATTTTAAAGGAATTAAACTTTAATTATTGCTGAAACGGATAATACCTTATAGGCTGTTCAATTATTTCTTGTTAAAGAGATTACAACTTTAAAGAGCTGAATATTTTAATTATATTTTCATACTTTACTACGGTTAATTGGAAAAGTTGTTAATAAATTGCTTCGAGCAAAATTTCTTTATCGATAGAAGACCAAACAACCGTGTTAATGATTTTGTGAGCACAAATATTTTCTTTAATACTTGTTGAATTGGGCCTCACTAATTGCTACGAGCTCTACCTTATCGTAGCCTTTGCGTAGCTTTTATGTTGCCTTTGACTTATTTTTAATAATCTCGATAAATAACAAAAAAAAAGTAACAAAACTAATTCGAATATTACAATTTTTTAAATAACAACATCATTTCTTCATATTGTTCTTACATAAACGGAATCACAAAAGCATTTGGCTGTATCTAGTTAAATCGTTTTAAACGACGAATACGTCTTGATTGCTTTGGAGTGATTTTCTAATTAAACGTGGCAGATGAAATGGCTCTCAACGAAGCCTAACAAATCCAATCGACCCTTAGTTAATGAAGTGAACGAGACAAAAGCAAACATCAACAACACAAAACAATGATAGGTGTCAACGACTAACAATTTTAATTAAAATGATGATATTTACAGATAACAAAAAGTGATAGAAATAGATTTTTATTTAACTCAACCATAGAATCGTCAAAATTAATTAAGATATTACAGTGTAATGAGAAGACTCGGGCTTTAAAAGATTTTTCTGAAATTTTACGAATTGTTTGGGTAAATAACTTTTCTTAAATTACGACTTGCCGGATGACAAAGGAAGGCAACTTAAAGAGGAGCTGACAAATTAATATCTAGGCACAGCTTCCTCTTAACAACTGTTTAATTGAGTTGCGTAACTACAACGTCACATTGGAGAATTAGTCCGAAATGTAATTAGACTCACAACGATAACTGGATAGTTTTAATAGGAAATCTCCATAGCTACAAATCTAGTCAAACATAAACTTATAATGTGAAATAAAATCACAGAATCTGGATTATTATCTATTGCTCGACAAAATTAGTATTAATTTAGTTAAAAAAATGGCGTATATACTTCGTGGTTCGAAGCCTGAATGAATTCATAACGGAGTGAGTAAAGTTCGTCAATAGAACTAAAAGAATAATAAATAAAAATACTATTTTTTTCACGGATGAATTATCAAACTCTACACTAAAAATTTATGCGAAATTGAACCCTATCGTGTGCAGTACTAAAAGAAAGTCGTGGTTAGTGATTGAAATTCTTGTATCCCATTTCCCGTCTATAGATTTAATGCTGCGTTCCAATCCCATTCTCATGTTGCTCAAACCTTGGTAAAACCAATAAAACCTCTCGACGCTGTAAATTGATTTCTGCAGCGCCTCTAACACTACCGATTCTCTTTTATTCTTTCACAAACAATTCCTGTTTAACCTTTTATATTTTAAAAATTGGTTATTGAAAGCGGATTTACTTTTTTAATATCGCATAAGGTTTATATTTCAATCTTAAACAAAAATTAATTGGTTAATGAGAATTACTCTGGTAGTAAGACAAAAAAGTGATATTTTATTTTTAAACTTATCGTATCTGTAAATATAACCCAATATGATTTATTTGTATTTAGTTAAAAATAAGGCGTATTTCTATGTAACGTTTTGTATTACAAATTGGGTACTTACATTAATGAACGCTCGGTAACAGGCTGAAACTGAATAAGGCTACAGCGGTGTCGGATTAGGAAGCAGTACTGCGCGGACGTGGCCCGCCTCGAAATCAAACCTACAACATGTCTGTTAACTTTGGAAACTAAGGGGCCGCGTAATAAAATATTAATACATAATACTTAAATCTACACAGGCTTAATAATATATTATGAATGCTTGCTTAACTTTAGACTTTTACTTTAGTATTTCTATGATTACTTAATAATTTGATGATTTTTACTACAAATATCTTTACTTAAAACTTTTGTTAAACATTACTTTGTAAAAATTACATTGTTTTTTTTTAATGAATAAATGAAAGAACTACTTCGTACTTCACAGATGAACTGTTTGTATTTTACAGGTGGAAACATTTTTTGCAAAACAAAGCTCATTAATTCAAGATTTCTCACTTATTCCAAGTAGCGTGCGCGGACCTGAGGCGTCAAGAATTTCGGCAACTCTATGAATAATAGATACCCTTCTAAATCGTGGGAGATCATGCCGTACTTAGTTGAGCACTGAAGCTGAATGATAAAACCACAACTTAAAGATATTGAATTATGTTACATTTCTTTACTTTGAATTTTTAACCTACCGGCTCAGAATGGTTCTGTTTTTCACCCTTTTATGCATGTTTCTATGTGTATTCAAATAATTATTGGAGTTATGTTTAAAAGTATGCGGTGACTAAATAAATTGTCAGGATTTTAGCCTGTATTTTTAACTTTTTTGTAATTTTCTTTTTCACAATGTGAAATGGGAATGTGGTAAAGAGAATTAATTAATTAAATAATAACTTTGCTCCAAGTTTATAAACGGAATTTATTTTACAATTTCATCTAGAAACCAATTATTCATCTTTTTAATAAAAAGTAGCTTCTTTGATAAAAAGATAATAGACCGAAAACGTAATAAAATCTGCTTATTACAATTCAGAGTCTAAATAAATTTGTAGCCTCTTGAGAAACTAAACGCTCCATTACTTTTAATCTTTTGTGTACTCGTATTTCAATTTATTTATTTTCCCTAGAGATAAAATTCAGCACAAAAACAACTGGAGTAAAATTTGGTTATCATCAAATCCAGGTTCAAACATGTAAAATACATTTGTGTTTTTTTTGTGTATTTTAAAAGTAAATTCTATAAAAGCGTGTTAATATTCTTCACGGTAAATGAACAAAGAAAGTTGGTATGAAAGCGTCGCATATTGCGTTTCAACCAGCGCTATTGCAGTTTCAATGTATCGTATCCTTCTACGACTGTTTATGTTATTGGTGTGTCTTTCCCGGTGAAATTCCGGCTTCACACAATTTTTTACAAGCCAAAATTGCAAACTAAACTGAGGCTAGAAGGTTTAAAATGTCAAGTTATTTAAACGCATATCGTAGTTACAACTTACAGCATTTGCAATAACTCCTAACTTGTGGCTATGCATAGCGATCAATTCGTCATTTTAGCAAAATTGGGTGGCCAATTTGTCGCTTTCTACTATAAAAAAATAGTTATCTGTGTACCCACATTTCCATCGGTATAAAGTAGTTCAAAATGTCGCCATAATTTTTCATTTAAAATGTAAAATAAATCAATAAGTTGTATAAACTATGCACATACATTACACTTTTCTACGCCTTGTATATATCTTAGAAACCTCGATTTCGTTGGAATAGCAAAGCTTTTGAGGCGTTCATTTGTATCAGCCAAATTGTATCGAACTAATTCGCTTCGAGACGTGACGAATTTCCAGCTGCGGGAATTGCGGGTTTACGAAACCTCTTTGAATACACAATGTTACATTTTTTACGAAACACTAAATCTAGTGATTTAGTATGTTTAAAGCTATCTTAGTATTTCTTTACCGTGCTTATTTTATTTTTCAAATTAATAATACACTTCTTTGCTTAATACTTTAGCGTATGGTAGCTTACACTGGAATAGGCACTTAGATATATTGACGTTTGTGAAATAAAAAAATCAAAAGAAACTTAAGCAATTACATGTTTTTTTAGGATTAGAAGAGGGTATATCAAATATCTCAGACAATAAGACATTATGTTATTAGTTTTCCACGAAATAATTTTATTTCAATAGTCTTGTACAAAGCTTTAGAAATAAGATAAAGCCTTTGTTTTCATCCTATTGTTACCTCTTCAATGTATCTCACCGACCACTCTTGCTAATTGACTTAGCTCTGAGTATCTTTAAGCCAATAGCCTGCTGGAAAACAACTCTAAAATATTACGTGAGTAAACTTTAAATTTTTTAAATAACACATTTTATTTAATGGTCCTGAATATTTATAGATTAAGACTCAATTAACATTATACACACACGCAACAGTACTGAAGTAAAGTAATAAGCCAGAAACATAAACAACCATAATTAGATGAAAATGTTATTGTTATTCTAAGATATTGTAATTAAAGAATCACCCTTTAATATTGGAAACTGGAAACGAGGAAAATAACGAAATTGTAATAAAAGTAGTAAAAAACGTGTATTTGTTTTATCAAAAATATCCGCCTCCAGAGCGTAATTGTAATTTGTTTATTACCAATAAAAAATTTCAATAACGGCTTTTCATTAAAATCTATGATATTATTGTACATCGCCGTATATTTTATTTATCTTTTGTTTTATGCACCATTAATTTTAAGAAGCGATGTTCTTGTAAGCGATAACGCCATTTTCGAAATTTATGACCGCATTAAACCCTGTAAGCCATTTTACCGGACTACGATAAGATAATTATTCTGTTCCCTGGTTATATTTGCAGCTGTATGCCATATTCATAACTGTACGAAAATAAGAAAAATAAGTATGACCTGGATTTGGACCACTGAATAGATCATTGTATTTTACTCCCAATAGAGGGCGCTGCTCCAATCTAATACAAAATTAGTCGATGACATTTCGAATACTTTTTCTAAACTTTCGTGCTAGGCCCTTAGAACTTGCGACAGCATCGATATAAAAAACCTTTGGCTATTAAGAAAGAAGTCCATTTTTCATATTACTTTTCATAGTTGATTTAAAAAAAATCAAATTTTATGTAAACAACTAATTGTTCACTTTCGATTATTTATCCTAGCAGCCATCACAATTATTGTTTGAGTAGACTTAATACATATACACAACTGTAATGACTTAGAAAAAGTGAAAAGATCAATTTTAGGTGATCAAAAAGTACGTAGACAAGGAAATGTGTGGCGGTGACAGTGTGGCCATTAAGTGACCGTTAGCACCAGAGTGATACATAGCCTTCTAAGTGGCTCGCGCCGCTATCCTCTCGTACCGGAAAAAAGATAAAAGGATTCTCTTACAACGCAGATCAAGCTACTGTTAAATACGATGAGAAATAATAGTTTTACAGCTTATTTAAGTATTATAATAAAATAACAAATGAATTTCAAAATTCGTTGACATCTTCACTAATGTTAAGGTTAGATTCATATTTTAGTTATTTGTTTCGAATAAACTCAAAAACTACTGGACCGATTTAAAATATTATTTTATCATTTGAAAGAAACATCGTCCATGTACAACATTGACTATATCTACGTGTAAGGATCCTACTATAAAATATATTTATCCTTGGATTAAGGACAAATTAAGTTTATTCCAATGTCCGTCACTAAAATATACAAGATATATTTTAGTTGTGAATAGTAAGCTTTGTTTTAATGCTAGAGTGGCTCCTAAATTGATTAAACTGCGGTAATACTAAGGTTGTTAACATGTGCTAATTTAACACGTACTTTGCATTTAAATAACTAATGTGTACCAAATCAAGTACTTTGAGTTTTATTCAATTTAACAGTAATACAATTGGCAACGTATAATCTGCGAATTGTTTCTCAAAATATAATCTTAATTGTTAAAGTATTACCACTTCTATAATTAAGTCATTAGAGTATATTATCAATTAATATTGCGAACATGAGGGTAACATATTTAATATTACACGTACGAAGCAATAAATCACAACGGTGTTGCTCTTAATTTTCTTAGAAAATTATGTTACACGTAAGTTACACTAACAAGGATTTATTCAGACGCTGTGTGTGGGGAAGTGAATTATTGTAGGTACTGATAAAAAGATATATCTTTTTATTATTCTTTCTGCTTGTTTTTCTGATTCAAATGTTTTGCATAAACTGTTCTGTTGTTTTTGTCATTGTTAGTAACTTACGAGAAAAATGATGTAATATCCGTTTTTTCTGTTTGTGTTCTTAACATTAATATTATTAATATTTAATACTTACATATCATGGCCGTGGACGTATAATTCCAGGATTTTCTGACTTCATTATTCCAAATTCAATGTGATTAAATTGAAAACAGCAGCTTGGCAGCCAAAATGCGTATATTTAAAATACTTATTAAACTACATACATATTTACATTAAAAATTCCATAAAACTATTCACAACATTCCGTTGTTAACACTTCGCGCGCGATCCTCTACTGTCTTTTTCACCGATCTTTTTTTCTTAATCGAAAAGGCAAAGTTTCTCGGTGGCCAGTATGCCATCTTTGGCAGAATGTTTAATCTATGTCCACCAAAGAGTTCGGGTACGTAATTGTGCACTCAACGCCATATACTAAAAAAAAAATTAAAGACAACTAAATCCTGACACGTTCAGTGAACTTTTTTGACTGAAATAACAATTAATTCACTTAAAGTTTCGAAAGCTTTTGTCTTAAAAAAAAAAACTTAAAGCAGTCGTGGCACGTGTACAAACTGAGAATAAAAATAACACGGCCTGAGACAGTTGTTTTATGCTTAATATTTAAAATTACAATAACCGCTAGAAAATACCAACATAATTATAATTCTTTGCTTTTGTGATCTTTAATTTACTATCATATTAAAGTATTCCATAAATTCTATAATGAGTATTTAAGTATAATTAGTTTATTAAATTTAAAAGGAAATTATTAGAGATATAAGTTCGATGCTGAGTAAAGTCTAGATTTTTTATTCATATTCCTAAGAACCTAAATTTTATCAAAGGATTTAGTATATACATTTCTTTAGTGTGATAAAATTCAGGCCGTGCAATGCTTATTCTCTCGAGAAATTAACGCGTCCGTTAGTTTCAATTTATAGAACATTTGTGGTACTCTTTATTGTCACTGACGTCCTCTTTTAAATTTTCTTAAGCAACTTTTTAGTATCAGACATTTAGAAAAAGTTAATTTCTACACTGACGTAATTCTATTAGATAATACTATTTTTACATAAATGTTATTTATTTTATTATGGCAACACTTCGCAAAATAACACACAATATTTGTCAAACGCTATGTCAATTTAGTTTACATTATTATATCAATAGATGGCGGAACATATTACTATTGATTTATTTGGTATATTTATCGACTTGCCGATCGCATATTGCACCAAGATATAACCAGTGTTTAATTGTGACTACTCGATACATCTCCAGTGAGAGGGAGACTTTTTGAGACTGCTGTACAATATTTAACGAAAATTTTGTGGCTGAACATTTAAATTCATTACGACAGATCTAACGATATACTTGACATGACATATTTTTAGGTTATAATAATATATTTTTTTAATGGTGGCTACCATGTTATGAAATTAATTTTCTAATATGTTTAGTCTGTAGCCTTAGCAGTTGCAGTCAGCACTAAAATTGTACAATTGATCATTTTAATGTTTTACAACTAAAACATCTTACCAAGCATGCAGCAGTATAATATCTTACGGGATAATGAGAACATATTAGGACCGTAGCATATCCTGTGTGGGAGTATAACGTTGAAATAAAGCCTTTGCTGGAGAAAATATCACTACCCTAGCAAAATATGATAATCGTATACAACTTTTCATAAAGTCCTTTTAGAATAAAGTTTCAATACAAGATTGTAGTTTAAGTATTTATCTAAATCGGCCAATCTTTTTTATCCAAATAGAATTAAACCTATAGAAAAACTTTTACGTTTAACAATTAATTATTACATATAGTTGTCAAGTTAAAACTGGTTTTTCTTTAACTTAGATAAACATTAAAAGGAAAATTTCTCATATAAAATTTACGCGTAACTTTAGTTAGCGTAACTATCATTTATTTTTTTATAATTAACAGGGAATGTAATAAAATGGCGTCTACAAATTGTCTTTTTAGTTTTCTGCAGTGAGATCTTGGTTAAGCTTTCCGCAGCACCTTCTTTCTTGTGGCACAAAGTGGCACTTCAAATGACCTTCATAAAATTAAGATAATATTTAACATTCAAATAAAACTATGTAAAAAGATAACTGGCTTCTTTTATATTTGATGGTTAGTAACGTAATCTGTTTTAATACTTTTTTGGTTTACAATGGATACCTACGATATTATCGAGAGGATAATTTTATTCTAATCGCATACGGTTGTAACGAGAAGACATAAAGCCCAATAATTCATCCTTAAGATAGATCAAAAAATTATATGAATGGTTTTGCGACTAACATTACGATCTTTATGCCTTTACATTTCAAGTAAATAGTTTAAACATTTTAATTATAATTCCAGATTTTATGTTAGACAAAATATTATTATTTTATAACGTTGTGGGAAGTGTTCTTGTATCATAAATAATGTAGCGAGCTTTTAACGAAGAGCACAAGTGCACTGATCTCTAGAGAATACAACGATTACTGCAAATTTCTAAAGCTTTTGTATGTTGAATGCATACAACTTTATTATACTTAACTGGGATGCGAAGTCTTTCAAAATCTTTAGAATAAAATTGCGTGATTTCATATCGTACGTCAATCAGTAAAACAATGGCCAACGTCACCCCATCCTGTCTATTCATGCTATCTAGCTTTAGTAATTGACAGGTTCGAATGGTGAAACATTAAAGTGTATACGAACTGCAGAAACATATGTACAAAAAGACATTGTTACTCTGTTTAAAAATAAAACCAGATGTTTTAGAGATGTTTTCAGAACAAATTTTTCGTTAATGGAAACCTACGGTTAGAGTTTCGCTGTAAAAAAGTGTTTATACTTTGATAAATGAAGTTTACTATAATAAGTTATGTAAAAGTTATAACAACTAACCTTATTAGGAAAATTCTATGTTTTTGTAACTTAAAGCATATTTCTATTTCAAACAATATTTCTGTTTCGAATTGCACTTGTAAACATGAACGCTATAAATATCTGGACGATGTTTTCGGTATTCGCTACGTCAATACATTTCCCAGCTCAATGTAACATGTTACTAACACCCGCGGCTGTTATTTATTAGTCACCTATAAAATAGTATAAAAGGAATAAGGGGAAAAATCTTAGTTGTTCATAAATAGGTTTAGAACTACAAATAAAACTGTGGCATTTCATGTAAACTTTTATTAAGTAATTTATTAAAAATATTTATTTATATTTTATTTCTAGTAATCGACAGTAAGCCCTTTATCAGTAGGGAAAAGGTAAAAACATGTTCATTTATTTTAATTAATTACGTTACAATTCGTCAGATTCACTTCATGATTAAATCGGTAGCAAGATTAATCGTAAAAGGTAAAAGAACGTTTATTTTGCCTGCACGAGCATTAATCTTAGCTAAATCAACTTCTCTTTTTTATTGCAACTTAAAAAATAATTAGTTTATAGTATGCATAGAATAGATCGACAATATTGAAACATCCCATAAATTGATTGCCTGTAATAGGCACTAGATTAATATTAATTTAACAGATTATTTTCAAAAGCCTATACTATAATAATTTTGTTTATTCAAAGAAAAACCTGTTCGTAATTTTAGTGAAACGCTAGCTATCACTCGCGACTCCGTCTGCGCGGAATTAAAAAAAAACATAAATAGTAACCTATCTGTTCTTCCAGCGTATGTTCTATATGTATGCCAAATCTTATCGAGGTCAGTTTGGCTATTCTGGAGATACCTTCAAACATCCATCCATCGATCCATCTAAACATTCGTATTTACAATATTATTAAGAAATATAATAAGACGTACGAAGTACGATTTCTAAATACAATTTTTAAACTGGAGTATGTTTTAAAATATAATTTTTCTTTTGTTTTGAAGTGGACTTGATGTTAGTAACAACGGTTGGCTCTCTAGAGTGCTAATTTCTGTCGTTAACTGTCTGCTGCCGGAAAATTACTCTCATCGGAGACCAAAGACTTTCATAATTGCTACGATTAAAATAATTTTGTTGAATTCTCCCAAAGTGTGAAGATATTATTTCCGTAAATTCTTAGCAGGGATTTGTACGGGATTGAAACAAGTCGGTAGCTTCAATGTAACTTTACAATTAATTACAACAGGACAATAATAGGCTGTTTTTTTTTTAACACAGAGGGAGGCAAACGAGCAGCGGGAACACCGAGGTGTTCAACAACGCCCATGGACATCAGCAATACCAGAGGAACCGCAGATGCGTTGCTGGCCTTTGAATATGCTAATATATTACATAAAATTTCAATCACATCGCCAGTACATATCTGGGATTGTGGTCCATTGTTAATTTTTAAACATATTTAAACTAAATTTGTTTTTTACGTGGTACTTTTTTATTTTTCACTTTATTTTTACATAAAAATGTTTTATTGACGTCTGTAACAAAAATTGCACAGAATCGTACTCGAAAATACGTTTATCGCTCCCAATAAATGGTCGAACTCATAAACAAAATAGATATTGAGAAAGATTAAATGTGCAACGGCTGCCAGAACGACTTTAGTCGGCTCACATAATTATTCAATGCTTCGAATAATTTTCTAGATACGGCATAGCTTACATAATTTCCGCTTAAAATTATGATGAACTTCCTTGGTTATGTGCATAATACGTAGTAATTTAAATTATTCGAAAGTATTTGAAGAACTATGAGAGAATATGACCATATATAAAAAATTTAATGTTGATAATCGTTTTGGTATAATCTGTCTTTAGCGGTGTGTATTTTGAAACACAACTACAAAATATGTAATAATATTAGGCGATAAATTGACATTTAGATACTAAAGAGTATAACATATTGTTTTGCATTTTTTTAATAAATAACAGATACAATTTTTACTTGCCATTTCCAGCCTCTAAATATCGTCGGTGTAGTGGAGAGCGCCACCTGTGCTTAACAAACATTATGTTAACATCGCACTCAGATAGCGAGGGCAGTGTAGCGGCACATCGAAATTCCCCTAAAATCTATGTTAAAATGTTAAATGCTAAATGTTTTTATTTTTTATCATTGACGTGTAAGTTTTGTATTCATTATGCTCTACAACCCATACATTTTCTATTGATTTTCAGTAACTGTAAAGACGCAAGCTTTGTGTTTTTATTTTAGTTGTTAGGTAAAGTTTGCGCGCACGGGTAAAAAAGAATTTCATTATTAACTTTAAAGTATTAATCCCTATTATTGACAATACATACAAAAGCTTTTCTTTAAAGGTACAATATATAGGTTAAGAATCAATAAAGTGGCTCCAGGATCCTACAGAAAAGAAATTCGGAATATCGATGACACCACCTAGGGGCTATGGACGTGAGTTTAAGGAGTTACAAAAATATTTCAAAATAAAATTATAGTAATGAATAACATGAAGTCGTTCAATAAAAATAGAAATCTGATGTATTTGATCAAAGGGGAAAAGGAATTGAAGGTGGAAAATCAAAAAGTTCATTCGATGCGACGCGAAGCCGTAAAGTGAAGAAAATTCAATAATTCTCCTTTCTCTACACCGTCGCCGCTTACACGAGGAGTGAAAAGAGAAATGAGGAAAAATGTCCCTAATTCACTTTGCTCAAGTTGAAAGGTCTAGTGCATTCTATATTAAACATTATTACATACTAAGCGTCATCCAGCTTATTGGAAATATCTTTTACACTTTAATTATTGTTAATGATATAATAGCAGCAGAGAGAAGTAGTTTAATTACTTTTACTTTCCTGTACTAATTATAGATATTAACGTTTTCTACAAATCATTAAATAAATTCACGTAATTTAAAATTAATCTTAAATCGAATGTCGTCTTAATTGTAGTAATATCTTAATAGAGAACAGAAATTCATTCAGCCGTTGAAATCTCGTAACTCTTGAAATTAACTTAATTACCCGGAAGAAATTTTCTTTCATAGCTTTCTAAGACTTTCTTTTATCTTAAAACGCAATTAATCTATCAATGCCACAACGATAACTTAGTAATTTATTCTTAATTAACGATTACAAACAAAATATAAGTGTATATTAATAATGATTCTTGATAAATAAAAATATATAACAGAATTAATTTGAATACAATAAATAAAAATACATTCACGCGTTTTTGAGAAAAAGGGTCTTGACAGACAGACGGACGGACAACAAAGTGATCCGATAAGGGTTCCATTTTTTTTATGAGGTACGGAATCCTAAAAATTAAAACTTGTGTGGAACACAGATTATGTTTCTAATTTTCCGGAACGTATAATGTCTTCTTCTATTACTTTCAATCTTACGAAATCTTTTTTCATATTCTCGGTTACATAACAAGTAAATAACATATGACAAAGTGACTTTATTACAAATCTACGAATGTAACTTGCCGTCAAAATAAGTATTCCTTCATATACTCATCTGTATATTAACATATTATGACAAAATTGTACAACGATAGTTTGGGATACTGTAATATTTATTACCACTTATATTTTAGACATATTATATGGCTATAGTATTATTAATATAACCAGAGATAAATGTCTTTAAAGATTAACATGAAAACTAATTTTCTTACACAAAGTATTAATAGGAAATTTCAAAGTCAAATTGATAATTAAAGGTTAATTAAAATAAGTTTAATTGTCGAAAGCAGAGTTTAAAGGAGCGCTCGAGGCAATATAAAATTAATTCTCATGAGAAATTATCTGGCGTAGAACACTTTTATTCAGTCTTGGGAAGTATAGAGCGGTTAACTTTTATTGCATTTGATTTATAAGATAATAATGTTTTAGTTTTGATTACAAACATTCATGTTAATCTAGTTGAATTAAAAAAAATATATGCAATATATTTAGAATAATCAAATAAGTAATTAAATTGGAACAAGCAAAAGGTTGGTTATATTAAAAGTTAGGGAAAAGTTGTTTATTGCTCAGTGACGCATAGAATCTTTTATGACGTCATATTTCAAAAGAGTTGTATTTCGCGAGCGGAACAGCAATTTATGTAAATAACACCATCAAGCCACTAGAGATTTCACCCAAAATAATTTTAATTGCACCAATTGCGGCAGTCCTTCTCTCCGCTGGGGGCAATTTTCAGCTAACAACTGCCAATTAACGAAAGAAATGGGACGTTCTAATTTTGTATCTGTTTAAAAGTTACGTAATTAATATCGTTACAAAATAATTTCTAAATAGGAAATAGAAATTAAAGGCCTTATTAAACAAATAGACAATGTTTCAATTAAATAGCATAAAAATACGTGAACCTTTTTATACCGTGACTATAACGCCCGGAGCGGATTTTTGACAAATCATGTAGGCTTGCGAAACGAGTTTTTTGAACCAATTTGACGTTGATAAGTTTCTTACTTAAACAGTGTCTGACTAATTTTTTTTGGTTAATCAGTAATACAGTTAATCTTTTACCAACATTTCTCATCATTCTTTTGCAAGTTTGTTTACACATGGGTTCCGTTTTTAATAAGAAAAATGTAAGTACATAAAGTAAAAAAAATAAAATGTTGTAATTTAATGGCGGGAACGTAACGCCGCGTTTATGTTTATTGCTTGTTATGTATCGGCTGCGGTCGTAAAGTCGCCACCGGCAGTCTCGACCATTGCAACTTGACTTTGTAAGCTTTTACGTATAAATGTAAACACATGTTTACCAGAAACAGTCAGAGTCAACTACATAAGAAGATTTCTTTTTATCTTAATAATACTATACGAATGTTTGAATGGATGAAACGGTTGAACGTATCCCACTGAAATTTGGCATAGGTCTAGAACATAGTCTGAAAGAACACAGGAATCTAATTAAGTTATTTTTTAATTCTGGATAGACAGTATCGCAGGCGACAGCTAGTAGAAACAAAAATTCAGAAAATCAAAAAAACACAAGTGTAGGAGATGAAAAAAAATAGCAACAAGAGAAATTTATACCTCCTTGTTAAAGTACTAAGGCAAAAGATGGTAACATTTATATTTCTCTATTCAGAAATAAACAAACTTTAGGTGACAAACATTAAGAGGTTTCCTAACAAGCTTCCACTATTATGTTTGCAACCATCTCAAAGTTTATTCAATACGTCAACCTTGCGAGTTGAATTCAAAAGGGCTGTAGCTAAATGACTTCGGTTGACAATGTCCCAACAGAAACTTGGCAATATAGCCGACGAGAGGCGAAGCGAAAGCCATTAATCACCGCAACACCCTTTCGTCTCTTATAGTGAGGGCTGCCTCCAACTTGTGCTCGACTAATTGTTCCAGTCAATAAAGGATATTTACTACTAATTTAATATTACAGTAAGCACAACAAAACAAGTTCACAACTACGAAATGAAAAGAGAATATATTGAGGTATAAGCAAATTAAAATAACTAAAAATTACAGATAAGACAAACTACTCGTTACGACGATTTAAACGAACCTCAACTTAATGTGGTTGTGTCGTTTAATTACGAAGTTCCTATGGCCACCTTCCAGCTCCGACTTCATATCATCACATCATAATTATGCATTATCACGCGATTTGCACATGTATACAAAATTTCAGCTCAATCAGTAACCGGTACACTTACCCACTGATCCACTGATCAAATTTAATGTCAAACATCAGGTGATACTATGTACATAAATATAGTAATCAATAAAAATACAAGTTAATTTCCTATTTGAGTGCTTGTGAAATAAACATAATTTGCTAGTTTCTTAACAATACTTCAGCTAGTATTGTTCCCGGTTTCTATTCACAATAGTTCATTATTGTAATGCTCGAGTTAACTCGTGATATCCGTCGCTAAAGGGCCGACGACCCTTTTGTATTCCTTGGCAAATATAAGTTTACTTCTATAGATGTACGAATCAATATTACTATAATCCAAATAATAAAAAGACAAAATTCTGTGTTCCTCCAGTCAATTTCGTATCGTAAAATGACGAATCATTGTATCTGAGGGCCTAACACGAATATTCGTGAGAACAGTTTCGTAACTTATCGACAGAATTTGTACTAAAATATGTAATGTAATGGGCATAAAAAAACACAGACAAATCTCGTACAAACTTTGATATATTTTATCGATGAAGTTACGAAAGGCGCGTATCGCAAATTGTCGTGTTAGCCCCTTAGTTCTATAAAACAATTTTAAAGGATCAGTATCTAAAGTTCTGTCACGTAAAATTGAGAATACAAACATACGCCTATACGTAGAAACAATTGAAGTATGCAATAGTGAAAAGCAAAATAGAATCTTAATCCTCGGCTTAGTGATCATCCGAGTTCAAAGCTCACCTGCTAATGGGATTCCTAGCTGTAATGCTCTTAACTTGCATATTCGATTGGAACCAGAGGCACTGGTGTGTATTATCTATGTACGTCTATTCACAGTGTGTAAATATATTTATACAGATATTTGTAAATATTGCAAGCTTCATGTTTTTTAGTTTTGTTTTTTTTTTAATACTTCATTGTACCCATTGTGTGAATGACATTTTATCTTTCATAATCATCTTTATCCATACGGAGGGTCGGCACATTATGTACTACTCCATACAACTCTATCAGCCGTCATATCAGAATTTACTCCTACTTACGCATTCTTTGGTCTTCCCCTGCCTTTGTAGCCATCAATAGATCATTTTATTATACTACTGGATATTGAAGTTTCATTCATTTTTAGGTTATTTTAAATGTTGTCCCAAACCGGTAACTAATGTTTAATTACTAACCATGATTTTCAAATGATACAAATGTAGAAAGTACCGCACATAATTATACAAAATTAAATTTAATTATTCATAGTGAGTAAACAAATATTTGCCAATAATTTTACCAAAGAGATTCAATTTTAAATTAAATACATTTCGAGTTCAACAATGGCTCATAAATATAGTTTATAACGGTTCAAACTTGTCGACGCAAATGTTAACGATCTACTTTTAGTCAACTTTTGCTGCGAGCACAGAGAACGAAATAGATTTTAACCTCGTTTTACACAGAAAATTTAAATACCACTAGAGACTTTTATACCCAACACATAATGCGTATTAAGTTGAAGGAAATTTCACTGGCATTATGGACAATTGAAATTCAACAAGCTTTTTTTTAAAAGATTTTATTAAAGATTTTTTAATAATGAATTTATTTTTATATGTTAGAAAATTTTTCTTTTCTTTATACTTTATTGACAAAATTTTACACTTCATTCTATACTGCAATAAGTTTATTATAAACTAGCTGTTGCCCGCGACTCTGCCTGCGTGGTGTTAAAACAAAGGGTTTATTAGTAGCTTATGTGTTCTTCTAGACTATGTCCTCCATCTATGCCATTGAGCCGTTCCGGAGATACCTTCAGACTAACATCTATCTCTCTATTCATCCAAACATTCGTATTTATAAAATTAATAAGATTGATTTAGTTGAGATGTAACAATCAGTTTTCTTTGTTTATGTTTATGTATTGATAAAAAGTAAAGTAAACAAAGTATAGAAACGGACGAAGCTAGTTTTCTATCAACCAAGCAATTTTTATTCTCGACACCCTTTTGCAAGAATTCTCCTATTATCCTTTTTTCTACATGGATCCATCTGACAGTTGTTTTATTTAAATAAAAACGAGACGTTGCCTTCTTTGATTTGAATACCAACTGAGAACGCAATATTATCTAGACTTTGATTTAAACCTTTGACTCTTTGTATATTACCATCGGTGAATTCAATAATTCAGTATAAAATATAGTCAAAGAAAGTAAGACGGAACTATTCCTTGGATAAACATTATAAAATATTATAAATATTTGGATGGATGGATGTTTATTTAAAGGAGAACGTCTGAACGGATCCTGGTGAAATTTGGCATAGATGTAGAACATACTCTGGAAGAACATATAGGCTACTAATTAAGTTTTTTTTAATACCGCGCAGAAGGTGTCGCGGGCGACAGTTAGTATTTAGATAAAACCTACGTCGATGTTTAATTTAATCGTATTTCCAAAGTTTTAACATCCAGCTGACCTAAGTTGGGTATTATTTTACAGAAAGTTTAAAAAGTATGTACTTAAAGCGACAGCTATACAAGTAAATTTTGCGCTCATATGAAACGTGCTACGGAAACTCTCAAAGGATTTCGCAAGGCGTCCTATTTAAAATTTTAAATTTAACTTTTTTCTTTTTAAATGTACTCACAATATTTTCAAACCAGTGATTATTTAAAAACATATGAAGGTTGATTTACTTTATGTAGTTCAATACTTTTATGACACGACAAGGACAGTAATAGACATTCAAATGCAACATAACCTCAAAAACACGTTCTCTTCTCTTATTGTGTGTGTAAAGAAAAATTATACGAAAATTTCACATTTTATAACTTTCAAAACTGTAAGTATGAAAAATTTCCAGACGATACATCGCGATGTCGAGTAGATAACTTAGTCGAAACTCCAAGACAATTTTCTCCGCTCGCTCCTTCAACAATACAATTACGACTTTGATAGGTTATAGGTTAAAGTTGTTTAATGGAAAATTTAATGAAAGAAGAGAAAAGGGAGAATCAAAAATTATACTTTAAGAATATCTTGTCTCAAGCTAAAATACAGGACAACTTTTCTGATAGATAGTATTTGTTATAATATATAAATAGCAATAATAATATAATAATTTTAAGCGTTTATACAATGCAATATATCATCGCGTACAATGGTATCATTTCACGGAGAAAACAAGCAATATTTTCCATTCGAATCCACGTCTGCCATGTTGACAAGGGTTGACATTCTCTTTACAACGAGAACACTGAAAGAATCCGATTTAAGTCATTGCTAAGAATTCACAAATAGAATTTAGCTTACGTTAAATTCTTGGTGATCGTTACTTTTTTAATTCATTGTTTATAGAATGTAAAATTGCAGTGATTCTTCTTCTTCTTGAGGTGCCTCTCCGACTAGCGAAGGTTGGCGATCAGTTCTCCATATTGCAGTGATTGATGATTTGAAAATCATGAGGAGTATTTTTAATTATTTTTTTTTATTATTCATATCATTGTGGCCTTCAGTAGCATAAAAAACGATTTTAACGTGTATTTTGAGACTTTTATTCAAATTATTTACAACTTTGTAAGCTCTCATCGAAATGAAAACATCTCTCGTAATTGTAATAATAAAAGTAATTACAGGTAAATATTGCAAAGGAGAAAACATATTTCATACAAATCGCTATTTTGTTTCAAATGTTATTTGTTTCTGAAATATGAAATAATGAACAGAAGTAATGCTCATTAATTATTTCTTTTTGTGTTCTTTACGTTCGGAACCAAAGGCATAATACTGTAGATGCTAATTGAATATACCATCGCAATTACATTATGTTCTCTTACGTTTATTTTTAATATGTACGGATATACTTTTAGACATTATTAGTTAGAATTCTTTGGCGCGAATGACGTGCTTTCGTATCAAAGTCCAGTGTCAGAATGAATATTGAGGGGACACAAACGTCGACACTTTAGCAAGGCTAGTGTTGAGTCAATACACTGGATCATTTTCGGATTTTCTTCCTAAAAATACCTATACGGATATATGTTTATAATATCTTGGTTCCTTTATCTTTATTTTTAATCTAGACGGACTACGAACATGCTTAACTTAACATTAATTGTAAGTTTAAAATACATACGATAAATAATTTTAAACGATTTAACCAATACCTTTTTAAACGAATATCAATAAAAAGCAACATTTCCGACCCACAAAGTGATTCAAGATCCAACGTCTCTAGCAATGGATTCCTAGCAAAAGTACAGACACGACTCTTGTATTATAGAATGAATGGACCATCTCCGGTGCATTCGACGGACCGGAATACCAGCTTGTACAAGATCCAAAGCTTTCTAAATTGTAATAAATCTAACATATCTATCGGACATAGATCTAGACATTTGTTTAATTTATTAAAGCGCAAAAGATCCACCAGTTTGGTTGTAAATCATCTTCATGTGGCTTGAATTGTATATTTTTTTCCTACGTGATCAGAGGCCTCCAAGATTTTTATTTAATAATATAAAATATTAAGTCCAGGACAGACCGAGTCTCAAGACTTTATACCAAACGACTTGTCTAGTTTTGAAAAGTAAGTTGTCATTCAGTTTCCCAGTGTCTTAATAGATGATTATGGAGACAGTCAGTCGAGTTTATTGATTATGAGATTAACTAAAACTTAAACATGATAAAAAGCACTTGACTTGCAATTTCAGGTCCTGGGTTCGAACCCGCCATGTACCTATGTGTTTTTCGATTTCCGATTTACATGTGTACATTTATCCGACGTTCTTACGGTGAAGGAAAACCTGCATGCAACCTGCACATATATGAAAATAAATTCAAAGATATGTGTGAAGTCAACTAACCCGCACTTGGCCAGCATGGCTGACTATGGCCTAATCACCCTTAGCTTGGAGTAGGCCCCGATTCTCTCGGTGGGGTTTAATGCATTATCGCATGGTCATATTCGGTGTAGACAAAATGAATATTGACAAAATTGTGGTGTTATTAAAGTTCATAATTACATTTTGATGCGTCGTCCCTCGTAGAGTAAAGTTGCGAGCCACACCCTCATTACAGTGGAGTGTATACTGACAGGGCGAGCCATCTGTGAAACAAGTTTGTGGAACTACACCATCGCGAAGTTACGAACAAGCCTAATTTATTTAAACTTCTTTATTTTTATAATTTTTATTCAGATTTTATGACACTGATTAAAAAAAATACTGTGACATTCATAAAGTAAGAATAGCACAAAGGAAGCAATATTTTAAAGGAGTGAAGAAAAGTAACACTTTTGGGCAAACATTGGTAGAATTAACGGCTGACTACACAAAAAGGGCGCTGCAGCGTAGATAAGGGTAAGGTTTCCACAAAATGAACCCACGTGAGGTTAAGTGGGTCCATTGGATGAGAACGACCGTTTACCTTTACCGATTCATGAGATATGCCTACATTTAGTAGTAGATAAAAGTGTATAAAGTATTTTTATTTGCCACTATATGAAATTTTATGAACAAGTGAACTACAAAAACTATAATTTAATAGATTGCGAGATAGGTGACATAAACAAGGTGACAATTTTAATAGATTTAAAGGACGAGAACTAGTCGTGAACTGATCGCACTGAGAGTGTTATACGGATAGGGCAATAATGATGATATTATTCAATATTACGGTCTATTATTCATATGTACGATGCATTTTAAAAATGGAATATAAAAAATAATAAAGCGTGGCAAACGTTGACTATACATTAAAAGTAATGGTGCGGTTAATTTCTCAAGAGGAAACAGCGTCACTGGCGGTATTGTATCAAACAGATTTTATCGCGTTCCGGTTTTATCATTCCCGTGATTCTTTTTACAATCATAAATAATGTCAACACACTTTAGACTTTTATATTTTTTAGGATTATACGGGTTATACTTCCTTATTACTGCAAAAAGTAAATTTATAACGTTATAATATGGTTTTGACTTTTTTAATTTATATTTTTCCTTTTTTTGCAATTAGAATTCATACTACATATTAACATATACTTTTCATTTTGTTTATTTTTAATATTTTTTTAATTTTTTCTTAAACCAAGAATTAATATACGTGGTAAAAATATGTAGGAACGTTTAGAACTTATACTTTTCATAAAGAAGTAATGGAACATTAAACGTCTAATTTTTCACTGAATAATAAAAATAATACAGTAAAACTTGTTGAAGATAGGGTGAAATATATTATCCAAACTCGAGTTTCTGCCCCGCCCGGTCCGGTCCTGAATCGTATTTTAAATCCTTCTTATCTTTTTGGTCCATGTGGAGTGACAGAGCGGCCCGTAGCTACTTACTGCTATGGGTGCACTTGTATATTACTTCTTCTATAACCCTTTTCACATATTTTTTTTCTTTTATCTATTATGGCTGTCGCCTTCGACTCCATCCGCGCGTAATTAAAAAAAATAATTAACAGCCTATGTGTTCTTAAAGGCTACGTTCTAAATCTAAGTCGAATTTCAAAGAGATCGGAACTATTTCTACGCTCAACGAAGGTGCCTCTAGTTTTGTGAAACAGAAATCCTTAAATGCATTTAACACACAAAGCGGCAAAAATAATGAACCAGACTGCACGAACGTTGAGTAAATTAAAACTAATGGAGCACTTAATTTCTCAAGAGGATAAAGCTTCGCACCAACTCTGAATTTTATTCAACAGATTTTATTGCGCTGCAGGTTAACTTTAGTTTGACACTAATTTTACGTAATGAAAATATTTATCAAACTGTTGCAAAGCAAATAACATAGCTGAAATAAACAGTGGTAGATGCCAACAATAGCCGTTGCACGAATGACCCGACTCGATGACGACCCCGTCGAAATCAGGCGCGAAGTGGAAGTAATTTCGGGTTTCGTCTAATGACTGTGGCTTACGGAGGTCTAATTTTAGTCATCTTTCCCTTGCCTTTTCTTATAAGGAAACGATGGAATTGGAAGTGGCCGCTGGGTCGTATGCCACCGTATAATAAAAAAAACAACTAAATATAAGAAGACGCAAAACAAATCAATAATCATTAACTTTATTTGGCTTTAACTATGTATTTAATCATTAAAGGTATAATTTTGTTTCTCCCTACAAAGGAGAAGGTAACGCAAAGTGACTTTAGAATTTGATGCCTAAAACAAATTATATTTTTATCTGACGTCTACTGTCAATGTCACCCACTACTACGATTTCCTTGTATCTTAAATACGAAATAACTTGAAAGCGAGTAACATTGCTGTTGTATTACCTTTTGACGATTATTATTGACCTTGTGTAAGTCGACAGGCCAGTAGTTCAGTGTATTATTGTGTTGTTAGTGCGACGGCATAAGGAAATATAGGTCCTAGTTGAACACAAGTGGGACAAGAGGAGCAAATCCTGTATTTTATATCAATGTAAGTTTTGTGGTATATTTCTTAGAATATTACACCTACTTTTTGCTTACGTATTAGTAATTCAAATTAATTAATTAGTAACTTATGACGCATCTTTACGTATATTTCCTCCCTTTTTAATCCAGAAACCTCAAAACGTTTGCGTTGTGTGAGATTTACGTTATTATAGTTAAAGAAAAACATATTATAATAGGAATTTAAATTTCCTATCTATTAATACATTTTCCTATGCTCATAGCTTTGTACTATTACAATTTAAAGTCACGTAATTTCATTTATATGCTATTTGTATGTTTAATACGTTACATAAACAAAACTTCAGTATTTAGTTATTTTTAATTCCAAAATTTTGAAATAGTAATAAGTTAACTGTTTATAATGTTTTGAGCTAAATGTAATTATCCCGCCTATTTATTTCACTCTATAAATCTTATATATCTATTAATAAAAGTTTAGCAATTAATGAGAAGCATTATTTTTTTGTATTCCTTTATCGTAAACTATGAAAATTCACTGCTATAATACTTAAAATACTGTCTTTGTCTTTTCAATGACAATAAGAAGGATAACAATATATGTTTCAATAGGAACTGATATGTTAAGTTCATTTTGCCAAGTACTGTGACATCTACATATTTTTATCCTCAGTCGTCTAAAGTGGTACATCCTGTTATTTGTTAAATTGTTATAACAATTTAGTTTTGCAAGAGGTTATCATTCAATAGGAGTATATTTATAGACATATTGGTGTCTCAATTTATTTGTTTACCAATATTATTTACATAACAAAATACATCAATTTACTGTAACAATAATGAGACTAAGAAAAGAAGTGTCATAAATGTAAGGAAAAAGTTAACATGAGGTTTGTTTGCTTGTTTACGACCTTGTACTGATGAAATTGCCGTATAGTGTCAAACTATGAACAATACTAACATATCATCTTCAAAAAGTTGTAAAATGTTGTGACACACCCATTCCATCATAACTGCCCGAAGCATGAATTGTTTTACTGTTATTTTGTTTATAGTTTATTTCGATTTAACTATTACTTGTACATAATCTTACTAATGAAATAAATGTAAATGTTTAGATTTATGGATATTTGTTACAAGGTATCTCCAGAACAGCCGCATAGATCTTGCTGAAATTTGGCATGGATGTAAAATATAGCCCGGAAAAACTGTTTTTGTTATAATGTTTAATTATAATAATGTTTTTTTTATTTTATTCTGCTTGGAAGGAGTCACGGTTGACAGGTAGTGAACCATAAAGAAACTAATTTATTTTTAAAGTTCAGTAAAATCATGATTTAAATCTATAGAGTAGCTATGGCCATGAGATTGACCTTTGATTGCAATCTTGTTATGTTTGTGCCACCACATAGAGATTAACCAGTAAAATATGATTTTTGCATATAAATTTCTAATTTAATGAGTGTTCATTAAAGAACTAACAAGCGACACAATAATTAAACTGGTTAACCACACATTTTTACTGTCAAAACACTAATACAGATAAAAAATGTAAAACTGTTATTGCTATTATTTTTTAATGGTCAAGGTAATTTTTTTTTATTATACGATTTAATTAACATCTGGCATTAGATTTAAAATGGCAAAATACATAGAAATATGTAAATAAGCACTGATATGTTTCACATGTTAGCAGATAAGTTTTTTACCAAAAATGTCTATAAAAGGATTTATACACCGATTAACTTTGCCAAAAACTATTATACTACAAATAGACCTCATATAAAACTGTCATAATAAAACCCCTATTTGTTACGTAAATGCTCGATCAATTATCTTTTCATGAGCATTTATTGGCCAAACATTGAATACAAATACACATATTAACTCAAATATGAACCTCAGTAGTGACCAACATTAACTTGATATATTCTCTATAGGCCCATTCATTCTAAAAAGTTTCGTCATGCGTGAACAGTTCGCCATAAAGACGTCTCGCTATATGAGGAATAACTTCCTTTGGAGAAATCCAAAAGCCCACTGGGCTACCAAGAACAATTATGGAGGATAGCCAGCATTTGGCTTGTATCAAACTAAATAAACACTTATCCGTAAAACAACAAACATCCCCACAGTAAATCTAATTCGGGAATAGTCAAGATTTTAAGGTTACCAGACTTAAATATGTGACCCCTTAAAAACATGTTGCTTTCTTCTAGCTGTTAATATGATGTTTTTGCGGTTACTTACTATTAACTGCGTGCGAGTTAATTACACAATAATTTTACGATAATTATGTAAACAAATACGTTTGATGGAAGTTTCCTGTACTTTTAGCGTAATAAGACAATTATCATTAGCAACTATTTATGACGTCCATTGCAATCGTACTCTATTTCAACGTTCTCAATGAAGTTCTTGAGATGTAGTCAAGGTTATTTACATATAAAAAACTAAAAATAACCGGTTTCTCACGATACATCGTAACCTGAATCTAATTCTCACAAGGTGCAAAGAAAATCATGTAAACGCGTGTTATTGAAATTGGTATCTAATTTCTGTTCATACATTAAACATTGAACGGTAAATTTCACATCAATGTTTTATTACATTGACGGAGTACTTGAGTTTAGATTCCTTATTTAGTTTACTAGTTGTCGCCTGCGTGGCCGCGCGGAATAAAAAAAAGAAAACTTATAATAATTAGTAGCATATGTTTTCTTTTAGACTAAGTTCTACGTCTATGCCAAATTTCATCGAGAGCCGTTGAGTGGTTTTCTGTATACCTTCTAACAAACGTTCATCTATCCCTCAAAATCTTAATTGATTTCATATATCAAAATAATATATAGTGAGTTTTTACCTGAATGCTAGTGGACCAGAAACACACTTTACTAAAAACAATTCATGATTATTTTGTTTACCCAACCATGTTTAAAAGTGTCTGCTTGTATATTTTAATACAAAAATATAGTATAAACTTATTCACCTGTTAAAACACACGCCTATATGCTCTTCGCCATTCCCGATCACCCTTGCACATAATATATAACTGATTATCTAAAAATATTACCCTCGCTCTATCCTGCCGATTATGTTTTGGCTGCGGTCCAAAACATGGGAACAGCGCCACTTTATCGCATTAGGACAAATTCAATCAGTTCTCGCTTGACTTAATACGTTCGCTTAGTTTGGACGCCTCCGAAGATTTACTCTTGCACTAAGTCGAGATAAGTCTGCTTGATTATTGATATAGAGACCCTATTCCCCAAACCGCTCCTTCTATTTGATTGTACCTTTATCCTTACAACATTGTTTAAATGTACAATTTACATAGAAAGATAAAACTGGCTTTATTCATTAATATGTTTCACAACTGAAAACGTACACATGACTAATTAATACTTTTACAAATCCTCCTGCTCAGCAACAATTCACTGCGGACTTTTAGACAAACTTCTATCTTCACCTTTGTACGTGTTCAAATTAAAAAAAAAAACTTACTAAGAAGCCATGTGCGTTCTTACAGACTATGTTCTATATCTATGCCAATTCAGCAAATTCCGTTGAGCCGTCTTGGAGATACGTTCTAACAAACATTCATCCATCTTAACATTTGCATTTATATTAGTAAGATATGTACCGTCTAGGGAATAGATAAATAGATAGATAGATAAATTAGGTTTTAATCCAAAAGTAATGATTTCTGTCAAACGAAATGGTTAAATTTTTAATTTATTTTTAAATACTGCATATTATGTTATACATACTAATATTATTGACAAACAAAAGATACATTTCTGAACGTTTAGCTGTTCGTACGACGAACCGACAGTATGATCTCATATACATTTTACCCGACCTTATCTCTTGCGTTATGAACAAACAGATTCCATAGTTCCTCCGTATCAAGTAACATAGTCTATTGAACAAGTTTGTGCGCACACACTTCTTTATCAATCGGCAGTATTGATTGTTTTAATTACGGTTTGTGTGTTTGTTTTGTTTAAATTGTTTCGTTAATTTTAATCTTATCTTGAACGTAAGTCGACCTTACCCTATTAACTTCTTAGAATTGTAATTGGGAATTTTTAAATATTGGCTTTTTATTTCAATATGCTGTTATGCTAAAATTTACCGTATAGTGACGCTAATGATAAGTAATAGTGATTGTTAATAAATGGTGGTGGTTTTTATTATTTACATAATCTTAAAATTTATCGGATTCTGCCTGGAAAATACGTGAACTTCAAAACATAATATGTCAAACGTATTGTAAACAAGAGCACAAATTTTTGAGACTATTGCAAATATAGAAAATGTATGTATCAGGATTCTTTTGGAGCTCTGCTTCATAAAGAACCTTCGAGAAATTCTTTGAGAGAAGTAGTCAGAAATTGCAAAGAAAAATAAAAATTCTGTGTAGTGCCAGGATATGGCTGCAAATCTGTGGAAATGTGCAAGATTTCACCATTGGAATATTTTTATTTAGTGTCTCTGCACTTCGTTCCAGTAGAGCTGTCCGATTTATATCGATAAGTTAATATCAAGGAGAAGCTTTAGCTTAAATTCTATAATCTTCCTGCTGATAAACGATATGGTAAACATACAGTTTTTTTAAATACCAACACTTCGTGGTTTGACATCGTCTCTTCCATTTCAAACAAAAATAATTTACTCTATCAGTGCAGAGATCGTTTAGCAAAAACATTTTAAAATGACAATTTGTTAAATCATTCACGCACTCAATATTGTTTCTATGCATATTCAATATGTGAGTACAGCGTCAAATATCGATGCATTTTCAACCAAGCTCCGGTTTATCGGACAACACTAGCTCCGATGCGAAAACACGGCGGGGATTTCCGTCGTTATAAATCCCGGCACGCGACATCCTCACTTTACACGCGCCACATCCCGGCAAACCGTGAATTTCTGCACTGAAAAGCCGACTGTGATACACGGCTCCTGGTGTTTTAAAGTACCGTAACATTACGACTGTTTGCGACGTTCCTAGCATTAGTTAGTTTTGTCTATGGCCCGGCTATTGTTTGAGGTGCACGCTGCCTTTTGTATCGAGAAATATTGGAATTAAACCGCTCACATACAATTTCGAGTTGCTTTTCACGTTGCTAATGCTAGTTCGTCGATATAAGCATAGCATCGGAAGTTAAAACAACTTTATATATAATTCACATAGATAAACATGCACAAATAAACAGGAAATTATGAGCAAAATTTAGTTATTATGCTAGTAATTTACACCAAAAATATACATGGAGATTTACGCCATAAAAAACTAGAAGTTTCCTCATGTCGCACCACCTTATTCACGCTATAATAGATGCTGTAATATTGTTATGTTGTCGGTTATTTTCTGTTTAATTGTACCACAAAGAACTATAGGCCACTTTAATAACGAACTTCTGATTGATCAAAGTGTGAGCAGTATTGGTAATCGCATATAATACTTCATATCCTAAATAAATCAATAGGTGAGATAGTAGAATAGACATAGAGAGTCGATTCCCTGCTATCGAAAGCCAATAGACAATGAACGTCGTCATCGGAGGGTTATAGTCGTTCACAAGTGAAGTATGGCGGTGACAGTGTAACCGTTAAAGCGGCCGTTACCGAGCGAGTGATGAACGAGCCACTAAGTGTCTCCACGCCGCTGTCACTTCACGTGGAGCAAAAAGATAAAAGGCATTCCGAAATACGATTCACAAGTGGGCCCGAGAAATGGATAGAGAATCGCCGAGCGCGGCTTTATGCCCGGCAATATATCTCTCGTATCTCTATCCAATTTCTGCTCTATGGCGTGTAATATCCCACTGCGATCCTTTTAATTTTTGCCTCGGCCTTTAATTTCAGACCATTAATTCCAGTCTTATAACCGTATATTTGCTGGGAAAGATTTTTTTGTAATCCCTAAGGGATAAGAAAGTATCTTTGTGCTTTGTGATTCTATGTTCGTAACATCTAATTACTTGCTCGAATAGGGTACCCATTTTATTTTTTTGTGTGTAGTTATTAACTTGACTTAATATAAACTATTTACTAGAGCTTCTAGAAATGTTTTATGAGTTTCTGCTGTAAAAATATTTTAGAAAATATAACGAAAATCCACCGATATTTACTTTCTGAAGTGTACTCTAAAAATAATGTAGCGAAACACTGTAAGAAGCAGAGACGACTATTTGTCTGGTCGCGCGTCGCACTACAAAACGACGTAATAATGTGCGGCAGCTTAACTTGCCAACATTTTGCTAAGAGAGCGATTTAAAAGTTGACCGTCCCCGAAGTCGCTACTTTGCCGAGCAGCTTCAAATTAATCTAACTTGCTCGCCATCGACCGCTCATGAATTTTGTTTTGTACTGGGTGTCTTGTGAATTTGTCACTAGTAAAATGTTGTTACTCTTGTATAGCATCGGTCTACATCGCTCACCCAATTTTATTAGTAAATTTTCATTGATAGGTTTCAAACAACGATGTACTTTATTTAATTTTTTGAAGTATAGTTATAATCTTTTGTACGTTGAAAATCAATTCTTTATTTTCTACAATTCAAGATAACCTAACTTTCCGGTTTAATTGCATCCGAATTGTTTCTAAAGGGGGATTGTCATAATGAGGCATTAAATGGAGGCCTAATTGCAAATTATCGTGCGTCGAATATCCTAAAGTTGGGAGTGAATTGCGTGACTTGGTCACCCCGGACCCAACGTCTGACCTTTGCCATTCCAACGCGCCCCTGTCTCCCCTGCTAAACCCCTTGATAATTGATTTACTTACAATCGACATCATTTACCTTCATTTAAGGAAATTTACTGTCTACAGTAAAGTATGACTGTTATTATAAAATTAAGATTCAATTATTCATAATAACAAGTACGTATCTTTTATAAATATTTTTTATAAATTACCAGTGACTAACTAATTACATCATCAACATAAAATTATACTACAAACGGGCCTCTGTTATCTTAGTTCGTTCTTTTTCTATGCACAATGTTAACGCGGTCATCGCTCCAAATAAAGCAGAAACTTTGCTATGTATGATGAGCAATTCTTGAGATATTGATAACAAGAAACGAATAAATATTGTCTGTAAAATCGTGAAGCTATTTTGTGAGAAATTATAAATTCTAATAAAATTAAGAAAGTAACCTGTAAAGAATCTTGGTCTTACTACCCCTATAACATTAACGTATGACATGATGCAGAGTAAATTTATCTGTTAACCTCTGCTAGACTTCAAAGCATAGCCAACTCGTTTCATAACCATGAAACATACAAGAGCAAAATAGAATTAATTCCTTAGCTAACTTCACGGAGGTGTAAGTCTGTTAGCGGCTTTGATTCTGGAACGTGAGCCGTGTAAACGAGTCACGGTAACGTTGCATTTCAGTTTTCAATAAAGGGTAACACAAGTTACGGCATAAGCCCCCCGTACGTTTACTCACCTGGCGCAGTAGTTGGTAACGAGGTTATATGAAACAGTTTGGGGCGAAATTGCTCTGGGAATGTACTCGGGTGTCATAAAGTTTGGACGGAACGTCGGACAAGCGGCACCTGTTCTCGGCTTCCTATTATATTACGTGCCGGCGAGTTATTAAGTGCACGGTGCGACTTTGTTGGCCTTATGGTGTGTTGATTTCGCAGACACATTTTCCCTGTCTTTTGCTTTGTGTCTGACCATGTCATTGAGTGGATTTATTAAAATAAATTGTTTAGGAACATTGTATTTGTATGTTTTAGTTACAAAATAATCTTAATTAAATATATGTTATTAAAGTCTTTAGATTTTTTTTTACTTTTCGCGTAATTTATTTCGATTCGTTAGAAACAAAAAAAATGTTTTTGATTACTTTTTTATATGCTTAATGTATGATTTCAGATTACAATGGATTGGAGGACAGGTCTAGTGGCGCTCTGTTTAGTACTTTATGTTGATGCATTTTCCAGTAAGTATTATTATTATATAGCTTTTATAAACAAATAAAATATGGTTAATGTACTACAAAATGAATGTAGGTTTGTTTACAGTTTATAAGATAATGCATTTTTTGTTTTTATTGTCAAGATTTAAAATGCTAATATTATTTAAAAAAAAGGCTAAAAAAATTTAAGCTGCCTGCGTAACCGGCTACGGTCGTCTTCTAATATTTTGTATGAAACTGGAATTTCGATTAGTATTTTTACCTAAATGAGACGAGGCGTATAGGAGGGCATTCACCTGATAGAATTCGGAATCTGAATACAAAATCCCGCGCTGTACCTCATTTTTTTCTAGAACTATAATAAAACAAATTACTGATATTTGCACATTACTCTAGAATACACAAAGACTTCTTTTATAGAAAAAGTCACTTTTCAGCAAAAATTGCAATCATCTAGAAATATTAATTTACTGTATTTGAATTTATTTAACTTAAAACAAACATTATTTTACGTTTAGCAAGACCTATTCCACCCTAGATCTTCGTATGTACTTTTCATTACCTAATGCACTCATAAACTCGACGCACCCAACGAAGTATAACAAAACAATGAGTTATGATCCGACCTTACGGCTCGCTTTTTACTCCACTTTATTGCATCTAAAGTCACAAGTGCTATAAAATTTTCTCATACTTGGCTGTTACATCGCTCTTAAAAAAATAACCACGAGTAGAATCATGCCGCGGGCACGAAATTTGCGAGCGAGACGGGCGGAGCGCGGTGATAAACAAAAGTTTAAATTTGTGTGTTGCTAATTCCGTGCCCGCGGCCTGAGAGGAAGAACATACGTTAACGTTAAAGCCTGGTCAAAGACTATGTGATCAACATTTGTTACTTTGCTATGTACATTTGCATGGAAAACGCATAAATGCACATGTATTTATGGGTGTTAGATAATTCCCATTAAGATTTTAAAGATATAAATATAGGTTTTATTTAATATTCTTATTTCACTTTTCAATACATTCTCTTTTGCACAAATATTGGTTTAACTAAATTTATAAGTAACATTATCAATATTAATAAAAAAGTAACATTGCAATGCTTTTTTAAAAACTTCCTTCAAAATCCCCAAGTTTACTAGAAAAATTGTGTTGCTCCATTTTAAGGGATATCTGTGTTAAAAACTTCTTTATTTATATAGAAAGTTTAATATCAGTTCCCGTACCCGTTACAACAAAAACGCCGAATGGAACATACTCAAACTTCCCCCAAAGCCCATACTTCATTTCCATTTTATCATGCCGTTTTCTTTTGTATAAGTTTTTTTTTCTTCTTATAAGTTTTGTTTGTTATTGTAAGACTGGAATGCGTAACAATAAACCGGGGAATCTAGCGCATATTATAACTTCGAAGCGCAAAGGATGGGAAAACAATTCGGCGGTGGAAAGTTTCTCGCCTTATATTACGTTCAGTATAGACTCTCAAGGGCCACTGTGAACCGAATCTAAGTACATAACCTTGTATATTCAAATGACCCTTTCCCCTTACGACCGAATACTTTATCCGGTCACGATTTCGGGTTATAAAAAAGGGCACAATTCCCGAAGTAACATGAATAAAATTTATTCATTGAATGTACGCGGTTACATTTCCGAACACCTTATTATATCAATAACTGGCTCTTTCTACGGCCCTGTGTCATATAACTATCTGTTTTGAGGTAGACAACGATTTGCACTGCATCTTTTACATACAAAACCACTCCCGAGTAGTATTTATGGGAAATTTGATGTTAAGCTTTTCCGATTCTTGAAACGGAGCTGTATTTTCAGCGTGTATATGATGTGATAAATCTAAATATATTCTTTTATTAACAGAATACGGAAGGACGTGTAAAGATATAGGATGTCTGAACAGCGAGGTGTGCGTATTGGCCGAGGACCCCTGTACGTTCGGCCACTCCACTGACTGCGGAACGTACCCTACCTGCAAGAAGAAGTCTAAAGTAGAAGGTACTTATTCCTCTAATCAACAAAGGAACACATTTGATAACATCCAACCAATATAACGAAAACAGAAAGATATATGTTTTTCCAAATACATGTAATGACCAGTAACAACGAAGTTATGCCAGGACCGCAAAAACCGGAAATCCGCAATCACTACCTACTGCTTTAGTCTGCGGATGCCGCTTTATTTACTTTAATCTTTTCATCCGAGGTCACGGACTTGCAACAGTGTATTATAAGCATCGCTTGTTTTTTTTATAAGTCTTATAATTGTTTAAAAAAATTAAAACAACTTATAGATATTAATATTATTAACAAAGCGAATTGAGACATCCAAAATGTTCTCTTTTCAGGCTCCCATTCGGAACCCGCTCAGCCTTCCGTTCCGAAACCGGCGCCGCACACTCCCACGAGCGATTTCGATTCCCCACCTCATTATCCTGCGCCAGCACCGCCTTCTCCAAACATGGGAGGCAATACGCACACAGGAGGTTCCCCTTACGGGGGCAACTCGCCTTACGGTGGTAACTCGCCTTATGGAGGCAACTCGCATACCGGAGGCGGTTCACCTTATGGCGGAAATTCGCCTTACGGTGGTAATTCTCCGTATGGCGGTTCAACAGGCGGCCATTCACCATACGGAGGCAATTCGCCTTACGGAGGCAGTTCGCCATATGGAGGAACACCCAACCGCGGTGGAAATAACCCTTACGGAGGAAGTTCGCCTTACGGTGGCTCCAATCCAACAGGAACAAAGAGTCCATTGGACAACATCTTTAATACACTAAACAACTTCGCCAATGGCGGAGGCACAGGAACAGGAGCCGGTGGTCAAGGGTTATCCAACATCTTCGGAAATATACTAGGAAATTTATCCAAAAACGGAGGTTTGACAAGTTTCCTAAACACTAGGCCTTTAATGGAGAATCCTAATTATGCATCGCACAGTTCGAATTCTAGGAGTGCTAATCCCCAAAATTATCCATCAGGCCAGCCCGCGTACCAAGCTCCAAGTCAGAACAGGAATTATGGTCAAAGTAATGCCCGTTACAACGCAGGAACTACAAGAAAACCGGCGACCTATGGCTGGAACTTCGGGTAAATACAACTCTAGTTGGAACGAAGGCTTTAGATGATTACTTTAGCTTTGCATGAATACTATTTAACAACTAATGCAAATAATTTTATACTCAACAGTTCACAAAGTCGAACTGCCTGCATACAATCACTTTTAATTTTAAGTTTCTTTTTATTTTATAATTTTGTCACAAATAACAAAACTAAAATGCAATTTTCAAGAGCTTGATAATGAATCTCTGATAGTAATTTTCTTTTCATTTAGAATGGTTAAGGTTATCTTAGATATTAAGTTGTATTTAACTATATCTGCATATTTTAACTATTTTTGCTATGAAAAGGCTTTTTCTCATCCCAGTAAGTACTGTCAAATGACACCAAAGATTTTTTTTACTAATAGAACTTCGCTTTTGAAGAATTTGTTTAAAATTATTAGAAACAAGCATTTTGGCTTAATATTTTTTTTAATTATGCAATGCAATGAATATAAATATGAATATGAATGCTTTATATAGTCTGTACTTTGAAAAAAAAGTTGCCAGTTATTTCTTTGTTATTTTTTATTTTGCATTTAAGATTTATAAGAAAATACTTTCAATGTATATTCTTTGTAGAATATTTATGCACCCGAGCTAAAGCTTGTCATCATGTGGATTCTAACACTGTTTTATAGTGAAATTAAATGTAATACTAAAAAATGTATAAAATAGTTGACAAACTTAGTGTACTCTAGTACTTTTTATTGGCTTTCAACAGCTAAATATTTTACCATATTTTATTTTAAAAAAACGCATTAGGAATTTGCTAATAATTTTATTGTAAGAAATGTAAGAACAACTCATAATTTTTGTAAATTATACAAAATTAAATGTTAAAAAATGAGCAAATGGAATGCATCACAACTTTACTAATATATTTCACTAACTTTTCTACAAATTACTTCTATTATGCTTTAGATTGCACCATTTCATTATTGTTTTTTATTTTTTATTGAGATTAAACAACGCAAAATACTCAAATATTTAAAATAACTTTTCAGATTTTAATATCCACAAGAAATAACCGAAATTGTATTTTATAGTCAAATAATTTTATGTAATTTTTTTTTATAAGCAAATAATTTCATTTTTTTTACCAATTGTTTGCTAATTTTTCTTAAGTTATATAAAAAGACTCACTGTACTCTTACAATTTAATTTCTAACCGACTTCAAAAAAAGGAGGTTCACAATACGTCTGTATGTTTATTTTTTATAAGACAGTGCCATTTTAATACTGCATATTTTATATTTATTTCAGTGTGGCCATGTTGACATATGTCGTACATCAATACATCTACAGTGTGGTACTCAACTGAATTATATGTAGAAAAATTATTATTTTTTATAACTGAATTGTGATATATATTCAGGTGCCTTGTGATTAATTGTTGCCGTCAAATATTATGTATATGTTGTGAAATTAACATTAAATTTTAATTTTATTCAAGTTTTTTTCTTCATTGTGAGTTTTTATTGCTTAGAACCTGTACAAAAATATTTATTTTAATAAGAGACAAAAACGTAATGAAGATAACTATTTTTATCTGTACCAACAATAATCGTTAATGTAGGGCAAGTTTGGGCTACCGCCCAGGGCGTTGACTATTATCAGTATAGGTGGACTAGAAAAACTAATGACAAAGACAGATCTTCCCAAAACTATTTATCTAAATTATCTCTTAATTTTAATAGTAAAAAATATTAAAAAAAATCATAAATACATGTACTTGTCTTTTATTTAAGAGGTAGGATATAATTTAAAAATGACTTTTACTGTATTTTTATCAGTATAAAATTCTATGTCTATCACCCCTACAACCTTTATTATCACTAAAATCTAAATATACGTTCCCGTATTAAAATTTGTCTAGAAATATGTAATTATTGTTTTACACTATAATTTTTTTCTTTTGTATCATTTAATATTTTCTTGGGTTTTCCTATTTTATGCACTTGGTTTAACAATAAACCAAGTATTAGGAAGGCAAACCATACGCCATACCAATAATGATATACCGAAGAATAATAAATCCAAATTCTGTCAAATGTTAAAAGTAAAAATGCAGCCGCTTGATAAGATTCAGAATGAGATCGTAAGAACCACATGATGAAGCCGATAACTTTCTTTTTCTGAAACAAAACAATATTTATTTTTTTTACACACTACTAATATAAAAAATATAAATCTAACCAAACTTGTTACTATAAGTCTTATATTGAATCGCATATAAAAGCAATAAAATAAACAATTGCAATTTCCAAAAAAAAAACATGGTTGAAATTGAGAAAATGTAACTTACCGTTCCTGTGGCATCCTTATAATATAGTTTGTAATAAATATCTTCAGCCATCAAATAAAATGGACAAAAGTAAATGCAAAAGAAATAACCAGCATGGTAGCCATGCCAAATCACAGACACAAATAATGCTGCATGAATTCTGAAAATAATTAAATATATCATTACTTGGCTCTCAGTGCTGCTGCGCGTCATAGTTAAACCTTTTTTGATTATTTTTTACTTTTGACTCTTTCTGTCATTAGCCAGTTTTTTCTATTATCATGTTAAAAAACATTTTTTCCTTAAGAACAAGAACAAAGATATTTTTCTTAGCTATCAAACTATTTATCACACAACTACCGAGCCACTGAATTGGCATATATTGAAGAAGAGTGCTCCTATTGCTGATGTGGGAAATCAAATGCCTTGTATATGCCATTTTAATAGGATAAATATAACAACTTACTTTAGCAGTTTTACAGGGAACCTCTTATAGACAACCATAGCAACCCAATACTGCACAGCCTTATTCCAGACTTTCATAGAGTCCCGTAAAGTAACAACGGTTTCACAACCCCAAACATCCATTGACTCCACTGTGTTAAAATCATATTGGACCAATTTTGCTTCCTCCTCACTCCTGTAAACAAACATTATAATTTTTAAAAAAATAATTAAAAAAACAAAAATACAAAATGTAATTTGGTACTTTGCACATTGCAAAATGCTACACTTCATATGTTTTCCTTCAATAAAGGCTGGAAATGCATTAGAAGTTAAATCTTTCTAAAAAAAACTCAATTTCAGTCAAGTACTTACATTTTTTTAAGCTTCAAATAACCTACGGTTGGTCCATGACCAGTTCTATTCCTGCCCTGCACAGGATATGCTCCGAGGCCTGCTGATGTACACACACTCTCCGCTAAAGTCATACCAGAGTACACACGCTGCCGGAACGCAGCAAACAATGCCCATGGATATAACATTCTGTACAAGAAGTTCCTATTATTATGATCTTCACTTAGGATATACTGAAAAAGAAAGTGTATTGTCTAAACATTGTCTTCGGAAACCCTATACATGGTTCTGGGCTTAGTCCAGAATTTTTCATATCAGTCTAATCATGGCTTACTGTTTCTAGCCCTAAAAATCAATATTTTTAAGATCTTTTTTTACGTCAAGCTACCTTATTTTCAGTCTTTCATGTGTCATCCTTCTGGCCGACTCAAATATTGTTAAATAATTTTAGTAAATAAGCAAGGTTATATAATTTCACTTACCTCCAAAGGCCAAAGGTTAGATAATGCTAAATATAGAGATACATATAACGGAACTATCTTCAATGTATTAATAGTGAAACCAGTGCAATCCACATATTTGCTAAATGGCAGATGAAAGTAATCGTCAAATGTTCTATACCTGTAGTATGGACCTAAAAACATAGAGCACAATCTCACTATTAATTATTATTATTATTATTATATGTAGTTGCACACTGGCAGCTGGTCAGCTGATATGTGTGCTAAATAATTTGGAGATATTCAGCTTGTCGATGTTGTTTTTAAAAGCGTTAATTGATGGAGCCATTGCAATGCTCTCTGGGAGTTTGTTCCATGCTGCAACAACCCTGTTCGATAAGAAATATTTCATAGTATTTTTCTTAGCTGAGTTTTCCCAAAGCTTCAGGGGATGCCCACGTAGATGTTCATTGTCATTCAGTGTATACATATCTTGGAGGCCTGGTACATCATAATAATGAGTAAGAATTTTGTATGTTTCAATTAACATGCCCCTTTGTCTGCGCTCTTCAAGTGTAGGAAGGCTAAGAGTTTTAAGACGCTGTTCATAGGGTAAGTAACGCAGTGCATTCACCATCTTGGTTGCCCTTCTCTGTACATTTTCAATCAGTTTTATGTCCTTAATAAAGTAGGGATCCCATATAATGTAAGCATGTTCAAGGAGAGGTCTAATATATGTTTTGTACATTTTTATAAAGGTCTTAGCCGTTAAACATTTAAAGGCTTTGCGAATTATGTAGAGAATAGAGTTGGCTTTCTTCACAACGGCATGCACATGATTTTCCCATTTAAGGTTGTTAGATATTGTGACTCCCAAGTCTTTTTGTGTTTCAACAACAGTTAATTGCTTGCCACCGAGATAATATACTTGTTGTGGGTTATTTTTGCCAATATGTAGTACAGTGCATTTGTCTACATTTAAAGTCAGAAGCCAGTCTTCAGTCCACTTATAAATAGCATTTAAGTCATCTTGAATGGCCAACCAGTGAGTTCGGGGGTTAGCAAAAAATTTGGTATCATCAGCAAAAAGCGAAAAAGGTAATTAATGTAATGCAAAAGTTTAGATGTATGGATGTTTGTTAAAAGGTATCTCGGGAATAGCTGCATAGATCTTGATGAAATATGGCACATATGTAGGACATAGTACGAAAGAATACATAGGCTACTTATTAAGTATATTAATTTTGTGCACACGCAGATGCAGCCGCAGCCACCAGCCACCACCACCAATTTATTGTGATTACAATTATCTACTGAAACACCTGAATGAAAAAATATTGTTATCTCTGTTTTCTCAAAGAGAATGAAAGAGATGACAATACCATTTTATACAAATATTTTAGTGGAAACTAATTGTTAGTTTATTATTACCTGTAAGTAATCCTACATAGTTAAAAGTATAATGGAATAAATCAGCATAACATGGATTTATAATCTCAACAAAATCATCATCTCTATCAAATTCTTTTACTTGAGATTTTTTATCATCATTTTCTTGCTTCTTTGTTTTACCAACGGTTATCCAAGATCCATTTATTTCAAATGCTACTCCAACAACTCGTAACACAATTATCATTTCAATCAAATTGGTTTGCCCTGATGATAATGGTAATCCAAATTTATCTGACAATCGGAAGAAAAACAAATATCCAAACATTAGAAAGAATGTTGCAACATGGCAGTATCTGAAAAAAAATTGAAATCTGGTTAGGTGTTTTGTTTCATGTTGGTGACAAAAGAATGAAAGGCATAATAAAAGAATACTGGAACAGGTTCACTAAATGGAAGACAAAAATCTTTGCCCTCTCCTCAGGGTCACACATAAGCTATGTTGTTTCTTGCATGTTTTGATCTTACCGCACAGTTGTCAACTTAATAATCGTTATTCCAAGAAGTGCTGAAAATATTGGATGTATAGCATTGTAACCAGATACAGTTACTATTAGAAGTAGTCCAATTATTGAACCAACCCATTTCTTAGCTTGCACTGAGCCTAAACTTCTATAATATCGACCTATAAACACACTAAATAATAAAAGTCCTAAATAAATTAAGTCATTTTTGTTCTTATTTATAAAAGCTATCATTTTGGTTATTGATATGCCCAAGTGAATAATAAATATAATACAAAGTCTCAAATTTTAATTAGATAGTTGGTTTGTTATGTTTCATATTTTTACAGTCGGCACTTGCAGCTTAACAACGATTAATAAAGTTTAGGTTTTTTAATCCAACGTAAGATTTTACTGTTTAAATAAAAAGTAATAAATAGATATAATAATTTATACGTGAAATTTAATAAGTTACAAATCACGTTTGACTTTGATTTGTTTTTTGTAATTTGACCTTGACAAATGACAATTTTAAGTGTTACCAAAGAAAACCGTATGCTTGACATTAAGCCGTAAGCCAAAATGAATCATCCTACTTACTACCGCACTCAGAGTGATATAAATTTTATTTAACGAATCCTTTAGCTTAGATTTTATTACATCAAGTCTATGTTACTAAGCCGTTATTTAATTCAAGGATCACTAAACTGCTCTTTGAATTTGAAATGCATTGATGAAAGGGAACCGGAAACTGCCGGAAACAAAAGTAAATGTAGATTTGACAGTTTGTCAATTGACAAGAGATTTGATTTGATTATTTGATTTGATGAGCGTATTTAAAAAATTAAAATTTCAACTTCGTTGATATAGAAAACAAAAATGTTTACTTCACTGTAGTATTTTTCCAGAGCTAAGTGACTTGACCAATCATTGTTTAAAATGGAATCTTACCTTCGTTACATTGATGTTACAACAAATTATTACTTTCTCATAGGTGGCTTTTTCTTAAGTTATTTGATTTATAGAATAGTTAATTCCTTCGTAAGTGGTAATGATTTTATGCAAACAATATACAGTCGAGGTCGGTATGGGCATACTTGGAGAAGTATTGAATGTAACAAATCTTTGCCGTATAATATTTACGTAAGTTTAAGTCGATAGCCCATTATTATTTAGATTTATCGCACATTTAAATAATCCTTCTATTTTCAGTGTACTGTGTGCAGTAAACTAATGCTGCCTGTGGTTGGCCTTTTTTGTGAGTGCTGTGCACTAAGTGCATGCAAGAAATGCAATAGAATTTTGGACAAAAAGTTTAGATGCAAACATATATCATGGCCAAGTGATAAACCATTTTATCATCATTGGGTTGATAGTAAGTTATCTTACTATAAATCATTTATATAGTAAATCCTAACAACTGGCTATCACTAACATTTTTATAAACAAAGCAAGGTCAATATTCTTAGCATCATTTCTAAAAATTTTGTTTAGCCACAGATGATAATTTAACTTTTAAACTTGCTAATTATTAAAAATATTTTTCTAAATATTGCAGTTGGCACAACAAGTGAAAAGGATGATACCCAGACTGAGAATTTTAAAAAGTTGTTTTGCTCTTGGTGCCAAAGAACTAAAGTTATTAAAGAGAATTTTCATAACAATAATGAGGTAGGTAAAAAAAAGAATAAACCTTCATTTTTGTCACTTTTATACCATTAAGGTAACTACTACAATTTAGCCCCAAAAACATATTGGATTATTGAGCATGTCTATGGATAGTTGTAACAAAACTTCAGACGACCTGATTGGTCGTTAATTGTAATATTGTTGTATGAAAAAGTCCTTACACTTGTTTCCTACTACATGTTTGACCTTTATGTTTTTAATTTCAGCAATGTGATTTTAACAAATACAGGAAACTAATAATTCCTCCAACAAGTGTTCAACTGCATAGAGGAACCATAAGCAATATTATACCTCCAACTGATGATGATTGGGAACCTCTCATTGTTCTTGGTAATTAAAAATGTTATATTTTTCTTTGAATTACAGTATCTACATAAAATCAAGATTAACTGTTTTTTAATGATAGTGTAATAGCTGTGAGAAAGTTTGCGAAAAAAAAAGAATATTATGAACATCCAATCATTAGTTCCTTTTTCATACACGAGTCAACAAAAATTTCGTTTTTTTTCTTCTAGCCAACCGAAAATCTGGAAGTAGTAGAAGTGATGAAGTAATATCCATATTCCGTGGACTACTTAATCCAATACAGGTAATTTGTATGTATTTGTTACAATATGGACCAGCTTTGATTACAATTTTAAATTCCACTCTACATTTGAACAATACAATGACAGATGAATATTTAAATAGAATTATTTATTGAGACCTAAATATCTTTGTAGGAAATTTATTGACTTTGCATAAATGTTTTGTATAAATTTTTTTTTATTTAGTTGCTGCTTAACACAGCAATAAAAAAGATATCTTGCTGAGTTGTAACTAGAATATTAAATGATGATAGATGTCATTCAAAATATTAATCAAGTGTTTAAAAATCGTTTCCGACTTATTAATATCAGGTGGTGGATATAAGTTCAATTGCTCCGGAAAAAGTAATAAAATGGCTGCCAAGTAGATGTCGGTTGCTGATTGCTGGTGGTGATGGTACAGTGGCTTGGGTCCTCAATGCCTTGCAACCGGCTACACATATCAGGGTTAGTTATTTTTGGGACTTCTAGAAGGTTGATCCGTGAAACTAGGCCTTACACACAAGACAAGATAATTAAAAATCGACTTTTCAATATAAGTAAACCAAATAAATACATGAAATATCATTTTTTTAAGTCACTAGGCAATAGGGTTGGTTGATGATACATACAGACACACCAATTTTCTTTTATAGATAGATAAGTTTGTTTTTGCAGGCGTCGGTGGGTATCCTGCCGATGGGCACTGGCAACGATCTATCGCGCGTACTGGGCTGGGGCGCCGGTTGTGACGCCCGTCTCGACGCACACGCTATCGTCAAAGCTGTGCGTGACGCCGAAGAACAGCCTCTGGATAGGTGACTAGCAACTCTCGAATAACCTCGTTAAATGGTTGTTTAGCAGTGCCTTAGTGCAGATTTCTTATAGTAAATAAACTACTGGAACTTTGCGGGTATTTAGGGTTTTGAGTGTGACAATAACAGCGGACTTTATTCAGATAACTAAACATATTTAAATGTAACTAGCTTTCGATTGCAACTCCGCTCGCTCGGAATTAAAAAAGGAAAATTTTCAGCCAAATCGGTTCAGCCATTTTTGAGTTACAAATAGTGTAACTAATATGACTTGATGACTTTTATTAGACTAATTGACTTAGAAAGAAAATCACTTTTCTACTTCTTTATGTCATGTCTTTTTGTTGTTTTTGCGACTGCAGATGGAAGGTTACAATAAAACCGAAACGCGCTGGTCTGCGCGGTCGTGGCGAGCGCGTCCTCCACGCATACAATTATGCCAGCGTGGGCGTGGACGCCCAAGTCGCCCTGGACTTCCACCGTGCGCGTGCGCAGTTCCTATACCGATTCGCAAACCGCACACTTAACTACGTAAGACTTTAAAGCTACTGTGTATAACTGTGCTTAGCACTAAATAGTAACTTTTGCAAGGATATCTTTGTATATCAAAGTTGAAAGTGGTTAATGGAATTGGATGGCTTGATGAAAACGGGCGTTAATATACCACTGATTCACCACCGCTCGTGTGGCTTCTTTTCAAAACGATTGTACCGTGTGTTGTCCAGGTGGCGTACCTGTTCCTGGGCATGGGACGGGCACTAGACGATGGGGGGTGCGGTGGTCTGGAGCGGCGGCTGCGCGTGTGGCTGGGGGGTGGCCGCGACCCCTTGGCGCTGCCACCGCTGCAGGCGCTCGTCGCACTCAATATACCCTCATGGGGCGCCGGAGTACATCTCTGGAGTGAGTACCCGCTGACCTTATATACTACCCACTTTTTTGTGTTCTCAGATATATTTATCTTTCTTATTTTCTCAAGATATGGGCAATGAGGGTGAGATGCCCGAGCAGAGCGTCAGCGATGGAAAATTAGAGGTATATTCACAAACTTATTATATGTTCTTGACATAAAACATTTTCTTTTATATTGTGTTTTATCTACAGGTGGTCGGTATTTCATCGTCGTTTCATATCGCGAGGCTGCAGGTTGGCCTCGCGGAGCCCTATCGCTTTGCACAAACGTCAAAGCTCAAGGTACGAATAGCATCATCGTTTGTTTATAATTAAAAAAGAACTGTATTCATCTTACTTCTTACTAATATTATAAATGCGAATGTATGGATGGATGAATGAAGTTATTTCCGGAACGGCTCAACAATCTGAAATTTATACATAGATATCACAAATGTAGCACATAGTCTAGAAGAACACATAGGCTATTTATTAAGTTTTGTTTTCAATTTCGCGCGAACAGAGTCGTGTGCTAAGAAATAATGTTGCCACCAGATCGAGTTGTCAGGGTCGTGCGCGATGCAGGTGGACGGCGAACCTTGGATGCAATCTGCCGCCACCATCACCATTGAACCAGATGGCCAGTGCTGCATGCTGCGACCTCCACACCACTACACCGATACTGGATAATGTATCCAATATTTGTAAGTCACCTTACATTATATCAAATATGTTGCAATTCATTGATAGTGGGTTAAAAAGACCTCATATTTTAATAGAACCTTTTATAGCTTAAACGTCATGATTTTGAAGTATAAGATATTCGTATTGTGTAGTTTGACATGGATTTTGTGATAAACTACCCTAAGATCCATGTGGAAATTCTTTTCCTAAAGGTACGAGTCCATTGGCCCGCACCGGACGCACCGCACACACGGCACGCAACGGATTGTTTGTTGATAAAAGCAAAAAAATCGTTGCGGGCGTGTGCGGTGCGTCCGGCGCGGACCAATGGACGCGTACCTTAAGTGTCATGGAGATAGTCGGGATTTTTTTTTAGTAACACCTATTTTCACGTGCAACAACAAGCTCAATCTTGACCGCTTGGCTATCAATTTTTGTAGCAAACGTGGTTGCACTAGTGGAAATATGACTCCATAGTGAAAATGGGTACTAATTTAACTAACGTATTCGGTCGCATGTTTTTTACATATTGTTATTGGAATTGACTTAAAAGATTATACTTAAATTGTAAATACATTTTATTGTTATTTGGACTAATAATAATTATTCTCTAATTATTAATAAACTTTTAGTAATACTTGTAGATTTTTAACAAACTTTAGCATTACATTTATGCATTTTTGAACAAATTTACTTTATCAGTATATAAAATACTCTCCATTATTCTGCAATATGCAGCCCCATGCATAAATGTAAATGTATGTTCCTAAAATATTATTTATTTGTTAAATAGGCCATATCAAATATTCAAAACAAGTTTTTTTTATATGTAATTTGTATTTTATAATTAGGTATATTTGCCAGTATTAAGAGCATTTTCAATATATACTCGAATATTGTAATAAATATTACATTTTAAAATGTATTTTCTTATTATTATAAATTATGTGTATTTAATGTCGTTCACATTTTTGGTATTTTAAATATAGATTATATATGTACATTTGTACAACGCGCCAAAGATAATTTTAACTCTTGATGTTTGCAAATAAAAAAAAATATAAACGATTGCTTGTTTAATTATCCCAGGGTACTATTAGGACGCGATAAAAATGAAAAACAATTTATTTTGATAACATTTTAATTAACAACCACTAATAAATTGGAAATCTGTGATTTACATATATCGTAAATCTTTGGGTATATTTTATCTAGAACAAAAAACAATGTAAACATTTCTTGTTGTGTATACAATTTCTATTAATATTTTTAGAATATGAATAACAGTTAACTATATAACAAATTTTGTATATGATTTAAAAAAAATGGAAGATTTTATTATGGTACACTGTTTTATAATTAAGACATATAGAAATACCTGACATTTTCTGGAGGTCTAGCATGAAAATTTTGTGATCAACATTTCGTAACGTCATCGAAATTTGTCGTACTTTAGCCGCAAGGCGGGCGCACTAATAACATTTTTTTGCAAATTTTCCTGCTAGGCCCCCTGATGTAGGAATGCGAAGATTTTCATTAAAGTTTCCTAACATTTCTAATAAATTGGCCCTATGTTTCTTGTCAAAAATTTCGCATTCATTCAAATGCACCAAAATCATTATAAAAAAATAATTACATATATTTGAATATTGTCCATATTGATGTCGGAATGTCAAATAAATAAAAAATATATAAAAATAAGATACATTTCTCCACAGACCTATAAAATGGAATTATCATTATATTGAGATGTTTTGGTGACATATTCATTTAAATTTTGGCACTTTCAAATTAAATAATTGTCGAGCGATAAATTAAATTAGGTAGTTTTTTCAGCAGACATTAATAATTAAAAATTTCTCTAATAATAATAAAAGTTTTTAAAACCTGAGGTTTCTACCTAAAGTACTGATCTATATTTATAAAAAACACAATGTATCACTTCAACATACAGATAAATAAAATTAAAGGATTTTGTATCACTATCACATTAAACTTGCCATAATAAAAAAAATGTAATTTTGCGACTTTATCTGAAACTAATTTATAACAAAAGCATAAAAGATTAAATACAAACTATTAATCAGAAATGTAGATCTTTCAATAGTTATTATCGATTAAAAAAATTGAAATATACGAATAAAATTGTCTAAATAAAAATTTATGGGTAACTTTTATAACTTATCAATAAATTCTCTTTGAGAGTAAAATAAATTATACTTAAACACAGATTTTAGGCCTCATGCTTTCAGGCCGGTAAAATTCTGTCAGTAAAAAAAAACACTGAATGCAAACTATTTTAAAATCTCACGAATTGTTTATAAAAACATTGTCTCACTCTTGTATGAAAAAAATGTATTGCATACATTCTATTAAAAAAAAATGCAAAGCTTAATGGAATAAATTAAGAAAAAAAAACGCAAAGCATCATCTACATTTTTATAAGCAATCTTTTAACACACACTACTATTTATCATAAACTACTGCAAAACAGTTATCCCACAATATTAAAAACTTAGTACCCTTGTATTCTTTGAAAACATTATTTGGACATATTAATCTAACTACCAACTCTAAGACAAAATCTTGTAAATTTTATATAGTTTAAAAAATGATTAAATATTTCTAAATTGTTATATTTTGAACACTTGAATATGTATAAATACAGATTACACTACTTGAGATTAATGTTTTGTTTAAAAAATCTAAAAATACAGTCCAAACCTACATCTATATCAACAATCAAGTGTAGTTCCACAAGGATTTTTAGGCAGACGGAATATATGTGAACTCACAATGTCATTTTGACAGCATCATGTTTTGACCAATAAGAGAATGGCAACTGTATGTTTTAATGTTGCCATTTCATAATTTACAAATTCATAATAATATCATGCATGATACATGTACACATAGATTAATTTGCTAATATGTCAAAATATATCAAATTAAATAGTAAGGAATTACTATGAAATCTCAGGTCATAAGTTGCAAATCAAACGCTTGAAGTTGCAACATGGACTTTCAAAAGAAGTTAGGTTGTTCACCGGTAACCCTAAAAACTTGTCAATGTCAAAAAATTGCCATAAAAACTTGTGGGACTATATTTTCTCAAATTATCCATGGTCTTTTCAAAAAGATTACACTTTGATTGTACCAAAATTAATTCTAAGTTGTTCTAGGAATACGAAAGTGAGTACCGTATGAGGCGCGAGTCTTGCGAACGCTGGAATGTATCCTTTGAAGAAAGCTAGTGGACCCTCTTTAGCTGTTCCAACTACAAGGGTCAATATACTCTTCACTTCTCCAGGTTTGGCATTCATTGCTCTTGTCTTTAATACATCAACAGGCTGAGTCAAAGTTGTTGCGATACCACCCTAAAAGAAATATGATGGCTATAGTTAACAATTAAAAAGGTGTATCCATTGAAAAGGTTATGATTTAAATTACTTTTTACCAAATTTCAGTAATTACTTTGATAAACATTTTTTTAAGTAAAATTTAAATTAAGACATATTAATCAATTGTTTTGTTTTTTATGGTTTTTAGAGTATTAATTTATTTATCTGATACATTGGAACTACAAAAATGAAGCGTTGCAGTAAACCATATTTTTATTTATACTTGGTCCTTTGAGTCAGGTACAAAAAGAAACAACGTGTTATTTAAAATTTTCTAAATATTAGCATTTTACTATGGGTGATTTACAAACTAATAATGTACCAACATAGCTAATATTTTAAATCACTTTACCAATTGTATCAAAATATTGTTTTTCCTTAAAACACAGGAAATGATTAATCAAGTACTCACCGCTAACAAACTGGATGTAACATGTGTGAAGACATTATCCTCTAGGTACTCAGTTGATAGCAGGAGTTCTTTTATCTTGTCATAGAAGGATAGCTGACCAATGGTCATGAGGACCGCGCGGCTGCATGTCATGGAGGCGCCAGCCCATAGACGCAGCACTCCCTCCTCCGTAGCTACCTTCCATAGACCATGAATAGCATTCTTGTAGCTGCAAACAAGTCATATTTACTGTAGAATATTTGTATGTACTAATTTTTGATTAATTCTTTCATATATAATAGATAAACCTCATTTAATAATAAGTCAAACATAAATATGTTTGACTTATTATTGGGATAGAATATATTATAAAAATATATAATATTTATGTTACAATATGTCAATATTATCAGATCATATTTGTCCCGGCCAAGGGGTTCAAATTCATAATACATTGAATATTCTTGTCTATTTTTGAGAGGGATAACAAAAAGTGTTTATGCATTTGGTTAAACAGTAGAATTTACTATATTTGGTGTTTTACAATAACAAGAATGCCTTATATATAACATAATAGTATGTATAATTATCAAGTGTCTTATCTAATGTACTCAAGATAACTGAAATAATGTGTGGTAACGATGATAAATTGATAGTTGATGTTAAGATAAAAATTCTCTCAATTCATATCTACTATAAAAGATATTAGATGGTATCATGTGACATAAAAAACATTTATTTACAATGACAGAAACAACAGGGGGTAACAGATAAACTATTGAAAATAGATAAGGAAAAAAGTATATGAATGTGTGGATCATCAGTAAAATATATCTTGGGTGAAAAAATATCTATGGAAGCTTAGAACTCACTTTCTTCTCTGTTCTGGTGGGAGTTTAACATCATTCTGCATCCGAACATTGACTAAATCAGCTGGATTTCCCACAAAACCTCCAGCGAACCCACCAAGACCTGCTAGGAATGCTGACATGAAAAATGATATGGGTTGACCCTGAAAACAAAAATCAAAACTATTACTAGAGACAATCTGCACTATCTTTAATTATAAATATAAGAAGTAGCAAAAAAATAGATATAAAGATTCTCTTTGAAATAAATAAAATTGTTTGACTTGTTACATTTAAGCCAAACTAGTAGAATTACATGACTTTCATAACAACCTTTCTTTTATTAAATTAATGAGAACTTACATTTTTCGGTGCCAAATGTTGCTTAGCCATCTCATAAATACCAAATCTAGCTGTTGAATAAGTGAGTTGCCTCAGGAGAGATGCTGATATGCCATTATAAAGGCCCATTACTCCTATTAAATAACATAATGTATTTATTAATACATAATTCACTGTTTATTGCAAACTTTTGTACTAATAAGACTTTTATCTAAAAGAGAAATTTTAAGGAAGGAGTAAAGAATTTGATGGTTGTCTTAGGTAAGTGAAATCATTTAATTTTTTATTTCAAGAAATTATAAATCTTCATATTATTAATACATGACAAAAAAATTACATATGGATATGAAATGTACTATATTAAAAATATGATAAATAAATGAATACAGAATGGTAAATGATTCGTTGTTCAAAACATACCTTGATTTTTTAAAACAATTCCAGTAAGCTTCAACATTGAGATGTTTTTTCCTTTTTGTGTTTGCATTTGAACTTTTAAAAGATCTAGCGGATGTGTCACACATGCTGCTCCAGCTGAAGCCAAACCCCCGAAGTACCATCGTGAAACTCTAATTTCTGTTGCTTTACTCATAATACTGAAATAATTTCACAAACTGTGGATATCATATATCATTAACCTATCTGCCAACATTAATTGCAGGACTACTTCTATCTTATACTAAAATGTATATACGTTTGCAGCATATATTCTTAATAAGTGCTGTTTCGCGTTCTTTAAAATATATTTATACGCAAATTTGATAACGTATCAATTTTTAATTTTCTCATTATCAGATCTTAAGCGTGTTCAGTATTTGTGATAACGCTATATCAATTTGCAATGGCATTTTGTCAAATGTCATTTGTCAGTGGTGATAATAGGTTCATAGATTAAATATAACATTGACATTGTTTAAAGCCTGACCAACAAAGTAAAAACCCTGTTACGAGGGCACCTCTCCATTGATATTGCAATACTTTACACTTACTTCAATTCATTAAATTACAACATTTAAAAATAAAATCCCAAGTTTTAGACAGCTGTAATGTAACGTTAGATTCTCATAGATTTTTCTAATAATTGCTATTGCAATTAACTATGAAAGTATTTATAATAATTACTTTTTAATAAACAGAATGTTATAAGTAAGCAACCCCTTAACTTGTGTTCTTAGGGTTTTTTTATTTTGATAGATGGAAAAACGAAATTGATAACAAACGTCAGCACTCGGCAATCAGCAAACAAAACGTCAAAATCAAAGGAATTTTGAAGGACATTCATTTGTTTTGATTAATTAATTTCCGTAATAAAATACTTTATTACATAATTTCTGTGTGTATAAATAGTGTTTCAAGAATATAAATTTAAAATATTTGGACTAGAAATACTGATTAAAGAAGTAAGTTACTTACTCGTTTTGGTTATATTATTAATTTTTTTGTATTAAATTCACGAAACTTTTTTCACATTTGAGTGGTCTTAATTATACCGCTTTGGAGTAATGACTGACTGTATTTTGAGTTATGTAATATTGGACCGGAGTTTTAACCTTGCAAGTAACACGGGCACTGAGGACGCGAGCTAGAAATCACTCTCCCATGTGTGCTAAACTACAAATATTCTGTAATGAGTTGCAAGCTGTAGTTGTTTATCGTGTTTCTTGTTATGTCAAGTCATAATTTTCTATTCACGTTCGACGATAATATATTTGAATAATGCTTTTATTTTCAGCATGGCTACAGACATAATTTCGGCGTTGGAACTAGATAAGGAAAATATTCATAGTAGGATTTTAGTGGTTAAAGAAATTAATAACTGCAGTAGTTCATTTATAACCAGTTGTGTTTTAGGACATTTAATAAAAAAGAAAAGTGCAGTTCTTATTATATCTACTCACAATTCAATAAAACACTATCAGAATGTTGGTTTGAAAATGAATTATAACCTAAACAGATGTATAGATGATGGTTTAGTACAGTTTTACAATTTTGGTGAAGAATATGTGGATAAACTGCTGAAAAATGAACATATATCTGTGGAGCAGATTTATCAGAATATCACAGATAAAATTGAATATATGAGGAAGAAATATAATGTAGTAAATGTAATATTTGATGGGGTATCGCATTTGTTAGATATGTATTATAATATTAAAGAAATTAATCTAATATGTTCAAAGATTATTGAATTAATCAGAGAGTACAACTCATTACTTATATGTCACTTTAATGTGGCCAGTGAGCATGATTTGACACATGTTTTAGCTAATTTCCTTTCACATAGAGCATTTATGGTTGTAGAAGTTGAGAATCTCGCATCAGGATGGAGTAGTGATGTTTCAGGACATTTGACAATAAAATATCCAGGTAAAAAGTTTGATAATGAACACATGCATTCATTGGAAATCAAACCGGCTCAATACCTATACAAATTATTTGATAGAGGTGTGAAACTACTTGCACCGGGTACTGTGTAATATTTTCAAGATTTGTGTAATACATTGCATTTATGGAATAATGTATTTGTCAATAACTATAAATTGAAAATAACTTTTATATTAGTGTACATTGTTTTAAAAATAATGATTACATTTTTTCAACATATACCTTCAAATACCAATAAAAAGTAATAACTTCAATACCAATAAAAAGTATATTAGAATGTTTTGTTTTATTTCTACAATATTTAAACTAATAATAGTAAATGGACAGTAGAAAAGAATAATTCTGTATTTTTTGTTGGACCCAAAATTCTATCAGCCCAGTGGGAAAAAATCCTGTTAATTTGAGAATGTTACTTCATTCAAGTAAAAAGAAAGAGATGGTGAATTATATAACATTAGTTACTACAGGGAATCTAAGAAATAAGATCCTGAGAAAAAGGGTCTTAGACAGACGGACGGACAGCAAAGTGATCGTATAAGGGTTGCCTTTTTTCCTTTCGAGGTACCGAACCCTAAAATACAAAAAAAAAACAATATAATTATGTACCATTCGCAGGCATACAAGCAGCATCGAAGGCGCTGCCGTAGAATCATAAGCGTGTTGCTTAACTGTTGAGCTTAAAACATGCTTACATAAGAAAATTAGAACATAAAGATTATTTATAAATGTTTATATGGATATTTAAATATTTTTAAGTAATCTTAATTTAGATTAAATTAGTTATTCCCAAAAAGGTTAAGCTATTGCATGAAAGTTTCATTTGTGGGGATTAACTGTTGCTAGGCGACCAGCCGGGCGAAGGTTAAGTTTGGGTTTAGTCGCAGTCCATGTGGAGCCTCCGAGTTGAAAACTACCCGCATAAAATACTAGGAAAAACTGTCGAGAAATATAACGTTTGTTACTTCATAAACAAAACATATTCGATTAGAATGATTGCTCACGCGTTTACATTACTCTAATGACAAATATTTTTCTCTGTTATACTTTCGATAGTGAAAGTGGTGTCGTGTTAATCTAATAGATAAAACGATGCAATGACTCAAAGTACATCAAGCAACGAAAAACTTCATAACGGAGTCCGCACTGTCAGCGAGGAAAAGCTTATGGTAATACAATTTTTTTTAAACCCAGTATACGTGATATCAAGGTCACTACTTATTATTCTTTACGGTTTGGAATTTGTCTTGTATCATGAATGATCTATTATTTAATAATACTATTCATACAACGTCATAACCATAAATATTTATAAATCTTTGTAAAATAATATGAGTACGTTATCTCTTTTATCTGTTAAGATAAAATTTTCAATATCTGCCCACGTAAACTCGTATATTTTGTAATTAATTTTTCCATTGTTTACGTTTCGTTTATCCTGATTGATTCGATTTTTTTCGAGTTGTAAATCTTTATTTATGTGTGAAAGGAGACATTATATTACATATGGATGTACCTTATAATATTTATTTCGAGACAAACTTCTTGATATTTATATCTCCATATTATATGGGAGTATAAATCACCCTCAACTTAGGGTAGGCTCCGATCCCCTCGGTGGGGACGTATAGTGAGCTGATGATGATGATGATAAATTTTAGACATACCTACATATCTACAAAAATAATAAAAAATTACCTATAAAAATCTAGTAATTTATGGTAATATAAAAATGTAAGTTAATATTAATAGACGCGTGTTCGTATCTCGTGTTATCTGAAAGATTTATGAATCTAATTTGTCCAATTGAAAGAGCGTAATGTAATTAGGTTAATTGAATTTGTTGTATATAGATTTTATTACTTTATATTCAAAAGGATTTCTCTATCCTGCATGAATTTATTTATTGTATCCTGTTTAACCATAATCTTAATTATTTTGTTTAACACGTAGAAAGCTACCGACGTTTGGTGACTTGATTTTCATGAAAAAAATGTAGTGGCGTAGAAAGTAAACCATTGGCTTTTCCGTGAAAAAATTTAGAAACAGTTTAGTTAATTTAATTAGTAATGCTTTTTATAAAATATTAAAAATGGGGCCAGTAGTCAAGGTCTTGATTGTAAAAAGGCGAAGGTTGCAAAGGTCTTGCATGATGTGTGCCAATAATAAACACGATTTTAATAATTTCACAAAAGACCGAACGAATTAAACTTTTATTAATAATCTGCTTGTTAGTTTAAACATTTTGATATTATATTTCTAAAGTATTTCTCGACTTTTACGTTAAATTATATTTCATTTTCATCAATTGATTTAATACCTAAGTAGTAATTCTTTTCCTCTTAATTGTTCTAAATAATTGTTAAGAATGATTTATCCACAGGTCGTAGTTCGCGTGCGGCCATTGCGGAATGATGAGGGCCCACGGATCGTACATGTCGTCAGTGATAAGGTTATACAAGTTATGTTTTAGAACATAGTCTTCTCTGTTTTTGAGAATTTAAGATGATAGGGATAATAATCATTTTTAAACACCCACATTGTCTCCAAAATTTGTAAAAGACTAGATGTAAAAATTGATTTAATCTTCTCAGATACTTGTGTAAACGAAACAACATAAATATGCTTCAATAGTTTGTGTTCAATAGATGTTGGTGCTGGAGGAGGAGGCTGACAGCCGGCGCGATGTTCTCCGTCAACGCAGAGTCAACGATAAGCATTACATATACGACAAAGTCTTCGGCGAAGAAAGTACACAGGTATCCCTACTGATAACTGTATCGTTGCACAAAAATAGAATTGTTAGGCGCGAAGCTTGCGCTAGGAAATGGAACACGACAATAGTTCAAATGACCAGGATCGAACCTACGATCGCTAGACTGTAGTCCATATCATAAACGAATGGTGCCTTCTATTTCTTTTAAATAAAACTGTTAGCTCAACTAAACGCTAAAGTTCTCAAAAATCGTGACGCTGCGTTACATTGGTAACCGAGGTGTGCAACATGCAATGGTCGTCGCCACGAACCCCTATTACTAGTGGCAGGTAAGGATTGTCCTTTAGGGTATTGACTACCCTGACGATATAAAAAAACATAGAGTTCAACAGAAATTTCCAGTGTTCATCATTTGGACGTTTGTCTACATAAGCAAATTCATTCTGCCTGGATTCTTAAATTATTTTGCGTCTAGGAAGAGGTATACGCGACAGTGTGTGGCCCGCTGGTGGCTGATGCGCTACGCGGGATAGCGGGCGCAGTGTTCGCGTACGGCGCGACTGGCGCCGGCAAGACCCACACCATGACGGGCCTCATGGCGCGGGCTCTCTCACATCTCTTCGAGTCCATCGCTGATAGTGACGACCCTGATGCATATGAGGTCAGTAACATACCGTGGTATTGTACTATTGAAGTACTTATATAAAAATATTGTCTTTTCTCACATTCTCCGTGAAAAAATAGATATAAAAATATGTTCTGCAGATTCTTACGACAACATTTTGGTACAGATATTTCTGCTTGTTTCGTTTAGCAAATGATGTTAACACAAAAATGAGCTTAATCTCAGCAAGAAAAATAATATTAAGATTTTACGTAGAAAATACTAAATACATTTCTCCATTTCTTAAACAAATATTAAATGTGAACTATGTAGGTTGCAGGGAAGGTCACAGCTTTGCTAAAATTAAATGCAGACTTATGACGTTGTTGTTATTATTAAACGGTCATGCGTTGTCCATTACTCTCTGTACGACAATTATTTTGTAACGAGTAGCAAAACATTTTGTATATAAATATCACAAATATTTGTGGTATTATTGTCAATATTTACACCCAATATGATAAAGATGTTTGTTGATAGCACCACACCCATTGTACGTCACACGTCACAGCATATTCTGAGTACATAAATGCATTTAATTACATCATATCAGTAATAGACGTCCTAAAAGCAAAAGACACTGAACACCATAGCCTAAAATGAAATTATGTAAAAACAAAAAGGCCTACTACGCTCATGTACGCCTAAATAATCTAACTTTGCGACCTCCTAATGGAGCAAAATCCCAACCCTAACGACCGCAGTAAAAGTTTAGAAGCCCTCCATCTTCGTTCTTGCTAAATGCCTTTTATTTTTATTATTTCATGGCCATCAGCCGCAAGCAAATATGTGACCTCATATTGAAAAGTATGTATTCGCGTCTACGTAGATTCTATGTGTATATACATTGTTAGTGCGTTTTAATTGTCAGGTCATGAGGTATTGGCGAGGTCGTTCCACATGGTGCCAACACACGACATACAATGACATCAACGCCACACATCCTCACCACACACATAATGGATACGGTATCGACTTGATAATGGACTAATGTCGTATACGTGATATTTGACTCTACAATGTAAGACCAAAATTTCTTTGAAAAACTCTTGTATGTATCAAGCAAAATGCAACATTCAATCTTGGCAACTTATTTTTGTAACAATTGATAAAGTTTTTGAGTGGATTTTTTTCTGAAATTAATTCATCAGTCGACTACTGCTTTAAAGGGCAAAATCTTCAGCTCATATTTGTCCACACTAAGGGGCTCGTAGTCTACTCCAGTTAGTGGTGACTAGGCCATAGTCAACAATCCTGGCGCAGCGCAGGTTACCTTCCCACACATAATTAAAATACTTTGGAGAAAAATGCAAGATGTATCGCAATATTTTCCATTTACTGTAAGTACGTCGGGTAAAACGTGCATATGAAAATCGAAATTTGTTAAACATATAGAGACATGGCGGGGATCGAATCTGTAGATTGTTCGGTCAAGCGCTTAACAACTGCGCCACCGACGTTCTCGTTCTCTTAAAGAGCTTGATAAATTGTAATTTGCAATTCGATGCTATTACCTTAAAACGACGTATCTGTAGTACGTATCTGTTTAACAGCAACATATAGGAAAGTCTCCGTTTCATTCAACCGTTTTTATATAACTTAGTTTTATGTCCAGCTTGTTGCCTGAGTTGGCAGTGTTGGCGAATGTCCGTTCCATGGCGTGCCCTGTCTGTCTACTAAACGTAACGGAACACTGACTAGCCCCATTTATGTACAACCTTTTTGTAACAATTTATATTTACTGTTCAAGAATATAAAGGTGTTTGAACTTTAAACCTTTTAAACTGTCGCGTAGATTATTATTTAATATTTTCAATTGGAATTGTAGACTCTCATTATTTATTGCTAGATTACTTTTTCAATTGATTGTTTTCATTCTTCCCTCCCATCCTCTCACTTCAAGGTACTCGTACTCCTATCAGAATTCGACGCGACAATAAAAAATCGTACAAGCATTTCTATAGTATTAGTTTTTAGTTTATAAAACATGTTGGAATGTATAAAGAATTTGAAGTAAATATTCACCCTCATGCAAATAATATTCTAGACCTTGACCGGACGTAATCAGACATTATTTATGTGGTTTATAGTACATTGCGGTTTCCGCGGTTTTAAGGAAGTTTTGAAACATAGTACAATAACCGTAATTTAAAAGCACTTCGGTTCATTTTTTATTATTTTAACTAATTAAATTTTAAAATTTTAACGCCTTTTCATAAAATTAAATGCTTGGTTCATTAGGATTTATACTCTTACTTTTTGTTGTTATGAAACTCATGCTTCTTTATGGGAATACGCCTCGGTAAAGATAAATTCGACAACTCTCTGTTTACTCTTTTCTGTGTAACTCCTAAATATGTCTTACCGTAGGTTTCTGAAACCACCAGTTATACTAGTCATTATCTTTGAAAAAAAAAGATAACAACGGGGATTTTGGTCTCTGAAACCGACACACGAAAGAATTTATCTGTATGCATGTTAATTTTATGTCGTAGTCTTTACCACTGCAGCAACCAGTCCAGCTCGTGTGAGCTGAGTGAGCTTACATATAAACTTAAATAATTTCATTATATTATCGTCGAATAAGCTATGCAAATGTATTCATCACATCATCACATCATCACATGCAAACGGTTTACCGAAACTGGATGACGCCTATTATAAAATATAGATTCAGTCAATCTATAAGTTTGCTATTTTAATCCGTAAGGCATTGCGAAATAATTAAAAAGTGACCATGAATGAGTCCACTAAAGGAAGTGTACAAAATATACATTAATTTATTTTTTGGATAAAGATTCTTTGGTCTGTATTGTCGATACTATGGAAACTTTTTCGTGTTTCGCTTTACAAAGCAAAACGGAAATTAGTATAAAGCTTTGTGGTTTTATTTGTCGAATAGTTTGTCGACACCTAACAATATCGCTTTATGAAATCACCCCTAGGTGATTTAATTTAGATATGATTGTTTTGAGTGAATGCTGCATGAAAAGTTTTCTAATAGTCGTAAATTTATACACGCCTGTAACTCACTGAGGTAGGCAGAGTACGCTGTTAGAAATTTTTTATGTTAATTTATTTATCATACTACTAATTTTATAAATGCGAAAGCTTGGACGGATGGATGTTTGGTAGAAGATATCTCCAGGGTCAACGGATCTCGATGACATTTGGCATAGATGTGGAATTCGCGAAGAACAAATCGGTTACTCATTATTTTTTTGTTGATCCAGCGCATGGAGTCGCGGGCAAAAACTGCTTTAAATATGAAAGTAAAGGTGTAAAAACTTGTCTAAAAAATTAAACAAGCGTCAATTGATATAATGGATGTATGATTATAAAATAAATTTAATAATTTTTGAATAAATACAAATTAAAAAAAAACTTTTAAATAATATATAAATTAAAACATATAATAAATCTAGTTCTTAGAGATGTAGTACGTTTAGAATATTAACAAATAAATTATTCATAATACATTAGCCCAAAATGGATTTGTTAGAACCACGAGCTTTAGTAAGTAGTTGGGGTGGCACGTGTTCCCACCCGCAGGGCTAGGGGGCAAGGTCATTGGCTAAGGCCAGTGTGATTGACACGTACTCCTTGCCTAATACCACCTAATGCCATCGACTTACACTCTATTAGCCCGTATTAACACGTCCGCTGACCACTCATTATTTATTGACAACTTCGTCAATGATTCGTTTATTTCGTTATTTTGGTTTATAGCTTTAGGAAAAAAAAATTACGAGTCAGTCAAAGTTACTCTCGACTCTCGATTATAGGCCGATTATAGAATAATATTAATCAAATAAATCGACTTAGACCGACAACTATACGTTCAAGTTTGATCCGCTACATGTGCCAATGTGTTTTCCGATTTTCCAATTTCATGTGTACATTTATACGGTAATGGAAAGCGTTTTGGTGCAACTTGCATATATCTGCGTTTAGAATAACTCGTTGGGGACATTATGTATGAGCTGATGACCTTGACAACGTCTTTGAGTTTATCTATCTCTACTTTTTCGACTTACAATGCTAGTTCCAGTATCGTTTCTTTTTATGTGTATATGCAATGCAGTGTTTGCAATTTACTCGTATAATGTATTATTCATTAAAGTTGAACGTCTAAGGTGGAGTTGGCTATACATTTTTAATTTAAAGCCTATTCAGGAACAAGGCGGACGTTGAAATTTATTGCTACGAAGTCATTTAAATGCCATTAACGTCGACGTCCACTGTTTTAGTATTCTTTTTCATATTTCTTTATTTGACTCTGCTTCTACTCAAAAGTCGTCTAGCTTGAAAATTATCCATTAAAATTATTTTTTCTTACAAACATAGTAATTTAACAATTCTAAGCTCAAAAAGGACGCTTTTGACATTATCAGTATCTCCCCTAATTAACACGATAATACCTTGGTATATTTCATTTTGATGGAATTGTTGTCAAGCACAATTTAAAGTTACCTTATGTTAGTCTGATAGCAGATTTATTTAAAGTTCGCTTCACAAATTGATAGTTCTGACAGGCATAGAAAATATTACACAAGTGAAGCTACGAACAATTCTATATGCATATAATATGTTATATGTCATGTAATAAATAAGGTAACGGTTAACAAGAGGCGTGACCTTGAAGTCAGTCAAATTCATTGACGTCACGAAGTTAACTCGAGTAGGGCATCGTTAAATTATTCTTACCCTGTTTTAAGAGACCGGTCTCGATTAACATTAGGTAACTGGACACGCTAACAAAAGCTTTACTTTTAAAAGGGCACTTTGTACAAAAACTATACCGTAATATTAAATAAAAACTTTTCATATATTCTTTTAATATACAAGAAAAATTATACTGTACAGATCAATTCGTCTTCAGCTTATAACGTCCATAACGAAGCGCTTGAACTTACCCTAAGTATGAGGCTTAACCCCACCACTTACCGTTGGTTGCTTAGACCAAATTCTGTATAAAACATATACTCCATCATCCATCTCATTATCTTTGTCAAAATAGATTTAACAATATGTTTTATACGGGGATTTTGGTCTCAGAAACCCTCGATAAGTCAACGACGTTGGCCTAGTATAGTATAGTTGAGTTTGGATGTTCTCATACGCACATCATTGACTTTCTTCGTAGATATGTGCTGGTTACATGACGATGTTTTCCTTTATTTAATGATGATTTCTCATAGAAAGTTTTACATTAAATTTTTCGATACAAAATAAAGACGAATTGATAACGTTCTTTTTAAAATCAGCTAAAAATAAGTTATATGGTCATACATTTCATAATAATAGTTCAACGTAAGAATATCAGTATTGATTGATGTCCTTACATTGTATTTCATCCAAAGCCTTGACGCGGTAAGAATCCCGAAATATATGCTTGCTAAAGTTTTTGAATACAATGCTTAATCCCTCCATACAATCACATGACGATGTGACCTAGACCTACTATTGAAAAGTTAGAATGATTTATTTGATTTTCCATCACAAAAGCATAACAAAGTTATGTTCAGTATCGAAAGAAATCATTTAAAATCATTAAGATATTCTTTACTGATCATGTTCTAGATATTACTGCCTCTTATTAAAGAAAAACAAAGGTCCGGTGGTATTGTTTTCTTTAATAATTTTTTCTTAATTTTTCTTTATAAAAGTAGAACGTGTCAAGGTTTAGGATTAGGTTTTAATATCGTTTTAATTTTTAACACTAAATGTAGCGAGCATTTCGGTTTTCGTGATAACGTGACTTGTCCATGCATTAGTGAAATTTACGATATACGTTTCGGCGAATAGTGCCATGCGGCATTTCTGATACATATCTTCTGTATAATGTTGCGCTATTGCTGCAAATTTTTAGCTGCATTCTTAACGACTATTTATGTGGAATAATCATAAAGCAATTTTTGTAAGAAACTTTCAACGTAAGGAGAAACTAATCAAGTTTTTGCAATACGATTTTGATAAGTATTATCAAAATTATCGGCGATTAACATTACGTTTTTGCACACCACTCTTCTTAAATTTAAAAAACCAGAGAAAGTATTTGTTCAAAGGCTTTGCCAGTAAAATACCGCGGCAAAAGAATATAAATATGTCAATGAAGTTCTTTTGTAATAAAGTAAACGTTTGTTTTGTAAATGCTTAATGGTGCTTCCGAAAGGTTATCATTAGCAGTCGTTAGCCGCCACTTTTTAAATACTTACCCAGCTCGACCCTAGCCTACTCATATTGATTGATTTTGACGCTTTTCACATCGAACTTCCATTTATGTTTGTAAATGTATGATGTATTGTTTTCAGGAACTTTCCATTAATTTATGGTAGAGCTATGAATATTTTAGCTGTTGTATTAAAGTACATTGAAATTGTAAATAAAGTAAACTAGTAATTTGGTTTATGCAATCTAGAAATTCTCTAATAACCTTAATTAAAGGAATATTGCAGGGTAGTTATAGAAATTGTTTTTTGTGTCATTTGAATAATTTCTTCATTACCAATTTTTTGCAATAGATAGAACTGTCTTTAGAATATATGTAGTTTATTTAGTTTATAGAGAAAACTAAATGTGAATCCAGTTTACAATGAAATTATGTGCAGAATAAGCACATAATTTCATGACGTGTTGAATACATTGGTATATCACTATGTCTACTGTAGTTATGTTATTTGTTGTAGGTAAAGATGTCGTATATTGAAATCTACAACGAGAATATCCGCGACTTGCTCAACCCGGGGGCGGGACCTCTTGAACTTCGTGACGAGGGCGGCAACGGAGCACCCGTCGTCGCAGGACTTAGTGAGGTACGTGTTTGTATCGTGATATAGTTTTATTCAAATATTGGGAGCCCTAGGTCATCGGCGCGCTACGCAGTGCCTTCTCTCGCATCAAGCTACGCCCCGATATACAATTGTATTCTACGCAACGACTCGCGCGAAGTTCAAAACCGCGAAGATAAGATATATGGATCTAAGAATTTGTACTTATGTACACAAGTTTCAGCATTTTAGAAAATAAATTAACCTTTTCAGATCATTGTATCTTTTAGAACCTTGAACTTATTAAAATATTATAGTATTGTATTATAACGTACGGATTTGTTAGTGAATGCTTTTGATTTGGAAGTATACATACGTTACTGCAATATTTTGAGAATTAGTAAAAATGTTTTTCTTTATGTCCGGTTTCGTTCCTACCTTAAACATGTAAACATTCTCACGAGTATGTACGTTTTGTTGTGACTTTCTTTAAATGGCTACAGCGATTGATGAGTTATGATTCTATTGTTTTGTACTTAATAAAATAAAAAATATATTTTAGGTACGTGCATTAGGCGCAGCTCACGTGGCTGAGCTGCTCACGCGTGGTGACCGCGCTCGCACCGCGGAGCCCACGCATGCCAATCAACACTCTTCAAGAGGTCACGCTTTGTTAAGGTAATTACGTCCTAATGATATATCTTTACATATATTTTTGTTTCGTGATGAATAAGAAACGTTCATCATTCTTATTAATTCCATCCATTCATTCACTCGTTGGTTCCTCATACATTCGAAGTGTTAGTGAGGCTTATTCCTTATTTAAATTTGATTTCGCGAAAAAAAATCTTCTATATTTGCAGCGTTTCAGTGAGTAAAAAGGTTGAAGGTGGTATACAGCGCGGACGTCTCTTCCTCATCGACCTGGCCGGCTCGGAGAGAGCCGGACTGCGCTCGAGAAGACTGGAAGGCGCACATATAAATAGATCCCTTCTGGCTTTGGGAAACTGTATCATGGCGCTTTCTGGAGGCGCTAGGTAACTTCTCACAATTTATGTCAATAATAATAAAAGTAATTGAGTGAATGAAAACCGAATACATAAATGAATATTCCAACGAATGACACTAATGGTAAACGAAAAATTAAAGAAAGAATGAATGAAAATATGAACGAGCAAGAATGGCTTGACAATGACGCAATGAATAAATGATAATAATTACGAATGAAGTAAAGAATACATTGATGAATGAACGATTGATATGAATAAAAAAACATAATTGAGTAAACAATATCCGTGTGGTCAGATATGTGAACTACCGCGACTCTAAGCTGACGCGTCTTCTGCGCGAAGTGCTGGGCGGGCGCTGCCGCACGGTGATGGTGGCGCACGCGGCGGCGGGCGGCGCGCACCGCGACACCACGCGCTCCACGCTGCACTACGCACAGCGCGCTGCAGCCATCACCAATAGAGTATACACCATCACATACGGTTCCCTACAGTTTTCGTTGGGCTTAAAAATCACCAGTGAATCCATTGCCGTTTATTTTTGTTCAGGTGGAACGTGAGATAGTGGAGACTCCAATGCATTTGTCACAATATCGGACGGTAATCAACGAGCTACGAGAAGAAATCGCGCGTCTAAAATTCAAAATGAAAGATGATCGATCAAGGTAACTAAGTAACTATTTTTTATTATAAGGAGCCACTTGAATACGCCGAAATGGCGAAGCGACCGCTACCCATGGACATTCGCAATTGCAGATGAGTTATCTAACTTTAATCGACGGGGGAGGACACGCTAAAAAGGGAATTTTTCCTCTTGTCATGCATCTCCATGTCCCCTCCTTCCCCTTCCCATCCTTTCCTTATAAGAAATGGGTGAGAAGGGAAGGAGGACTAGAATTAGGCCTCCGGAACGCATAATCCAAAAAATTCCAAATATTTTTTGGATACAACATTTGCCTTAATATAATTATCCATTTATTGTAGCAGGAACAAAGAAGAACAGAAGATAGAGGGGAATGAAACAAATGAAGAAGAGCCCGCGAATGCGTCACACTTGAAATCATTACGCGAAGCTATCGTGTCGACGTTCAAGCAGCAGATGCGACTACGGCGGCGTCTCATGGAATTGGACAGTCACTTGTTGGGTTTGGCGCTGGACGCCGAGCGCCAGCACGCCGCCATCTCGCACTGGGAGGCGAGGTTCAACAGGCTTTACAAGCCCGTCAGTATCGGCACCAGGCTTAGCACACAGCAAAGTTACAGGTTCGTAGTACTTAAATTAAGGAATTAAAATTAAAATTAAGGAACACAAAGGTGTGATTTGAGGTATTATTTATGACAATTTGGCATGTTTTTATAGGTTCAGATCACTCTATCACTCTTTGTTCAATTATGATACATTAAACCCCAAAAAGGCGACACTTACATTGACAACGACAATGAATTAAGATGAGAAAATACGACGCAGCTTTCATGTATATTATTGTGATTTAAACAGCCGCCAAATTTTTTGATTCAGCTTATCTCTATCACAGGATAAACTTCCAACTTTCAACCCTACTACCATCAGGAAACCATACATCTATAATGGTCGATTTATGTTGCATTCTGTAGGGGAGGTACGGGCGCGTCCGTGGCCTCCAGCGTGTCTAGTGTGGGTGAGCGCGCGGAGGCGGAGGTAGCTGTGGAGCAAGCGTGGGCGGAGCTCGCGGCCGTGGAGCGCGAGCAGGAGGCCGCCCGCAGCGAGCGCACGCGCGTCGAGCGTCAGCTTGAGCAAGTACGACTACGAGGGGCACAACTGGAACAGGTCGGCTTAGCAACTACCTAACACATAATGGAAATGTAAGAGACTGTATAGCAGCATTAAATTGAAAAAATATATCTGATTAAATATTGTTTCAGGAGTTGCCGGCTCACATCGGCAACGGTCCTGAGCGGGAGGTGCTGGCGCTGGTGTGTCGAGTGCACGAGCTGGAGGCGGACAAGCTAGCGCTGCAGGGCGAACGGGCGGCGCGAGCCCATGACTTACGTCGCCGCGACCTCGCGCTGCAGCGACGCGACGCCCAACGACGGCTTACCGACGAGATTATTACCAGACAACGACGTGCCCTTGAAGGTATTCTATGATAGAAATGCGAAGCATGGTGAATTTATACTTATGGAACGTAACCAACTGGACATCAATCAATTCTACGTCTATTAAACGTAAATATTAATTTGAGCAAGTTGGTTTTGAGGTCCACGAGCGAAGAGGTTGACTAGATTTCTTTTTTGATCGTATAGAAGTGGGAGTGGGCATCCAGCCGGAGCTGGCGCAGCTGTACGAGCTGTACCAGCAGGAGATCCACGCCTCCACCTACACAGAGACCAACGACATCTACACGCCGCCCTACATGTTGCCGCCCATCTCCGCCAGGTCACACATTATTACATTTCCTTTGTGAATATTTTGAAACGTAATCGTCGACTCATCATTATCAATGCGTCAAACGTCAATGTTTTTGTATACTAAAGGAGTTCGAATTTTAACGCTTTCAGTAAATTAAAAATAAAAAAAACACTTTTAACAGATTACAGGCTGGAAACGACTTATTATTTTCCGCGACCTTATAATTATATGAGGTTCTTGTTGCTTAGATTATTAATATATCTATAGATTAGTAACAAGGTTGTATTAATCGCAACGTTTAATCGTATCACGTATCTTAATGACCCACCATCAATGTAGGCAACCAAACAATACCCATTCGTATGAATGAATTCGGACATGTAATATGTACGGTGCAAAGAATATTAAGTTGGCACACGACCTCACTGACTTGTGATCTGAAAGCGAAAACTTCTACAAAGTTGAATAGTATACTCTTTGATCCTTGAACTTTTGAATTACAAAGTATTAAGTTGAAAGTAAAATTTACTACGAAGGAATATCATATTTAAAGAGACTTTTATTAAACACTTAAGTGTCTATGTTTGTGAAATATTCTATATCATAGTTGACGTCTAATTAGCTGAATTCAAAAAGGAGGTTAACAATTCGACTGTATTTTTTTTTCTTAGAGACTTGTTAATCGTCAATTTAATTCATCATTAGCAGTAACTGTAATAATACCAAAAGTAAATTCTAATATAACAGTAGCATGTCGGAGTTGGGCTGGTCAGGCAGTTCTAGTGGGTCCGCGCGAGGCTCCAGTTCGGGCTCGGGAGGCACCGTACCTATCGAAGCGCGCCTGCCGCGACTAGCGCCTACACCGCGCCCACGCACTAAGTACAGGTATTTTGTAGACGCCTAGTAAAATATGTGAAAATTCATGCAAGGAAATATACCATCTCATGAGATCTCTAACCGTGGATTTCTGAGACCAAAACCACCATTTAAAACATAATTGTTAACTCTATTTTGTCAAAGGAATGTCGGTAATTTTATAGAGATATTGGTCTCTGAAACCAACGGTAAGAGATATAAACACTTTCGTTGTACACCGATGAATATGGATATCGTTATCAAACTATGTGTTGTATGTCTTGCCGCAGCAATTTGTAATTTTCACTGCATTAAGAGTATTTTTTATTTACTTCTAAGTATAACGGTGAAAAACCGCCATTATATAGATATTCAAACGATTGTTGTGGTGTCTACCAATTGGCAATATTATCGACGACATTTTGCAAGTTCTATCAGCCTGTATATGCAGCCTGTTTAAAGAACAAGAGAGTGTTAAACTATTATTGTATTGTTCAAGGATTTTTCTCGCCGTTAACAGTTTTTTCTTATTTCAGTAACGCTAGTGCATCGACATTAAAGCGATACGCGAGTGATGACAGCCTGGTTATCGCGGCACCTCGTCGAAGCGAAGCGGCACCTTGAGACATCCGGATATGAGAGATGGATTAAATTTGAGACCACTAGTTCCTTGAAACTCACAGTTTAAGGTCAATCGTATTGATGTGTGAAGTTGGTATACATCGTATACGTATTGTCCTATGTGAATCAATTTTGACTTGACGCCTTCTCCCAGCGAGTGTTGTGTTCTGGAATTTTCAATACGTGATTTCATAATATGTATGTAACTCCTTAAGACCTCATTTAGATCAAAAGAGTAAAAATAACGTGTATTCTGGTTTGCAGTTAAACGTTTCAGGGTTCGTTCATACAGACCGAAGCTGAGAGCAGAGGAGATTTATCGCAAATAAAATTAAGCTTTATGAAATTGAAACAAGGTTTACTATACTTTGCACTTCAAGAGCAATGGTAAAGAAAGTGAAAAGTAAAATTAGACCTTGTTTCAATGGTTTAAAGCTTAATATTACTTGCGATGAAAATTTGCTCTGTTCTTCACCCCGATCGGTGTGAACGGACCAGAACTATCGCGTGTTCTAGTCATCATTATTTGAGTTAAACAAATATTTATTTTAAATGTAATGTTGAAGTTTGTGTTTTGTCATAATTTTAAATTTATATGAATAATGTTTTGAACATTTCGTTAAATAAAGAGATTGATTGTCACAAATATTATTTGTTTTATTAAACTAAATCCGAACGAACGAACGAAAAGAAATTAGCGGCATCAAAAAGTCTTAACTTTTTGATGCCGCTAATTTCTTTTCTTTGTAATAATTCATTTTCCTGATAATATTTTGTGCATGTACTCATATATGATAATTACAAAGTTTTGTGTCAAGGTATGTAATAATAGATTGAAAAATATTACCTGTATTTTGTTTATAAGATTTGCCATGAAGATAGATAAACACTTTATTGCTCACATTACAATATACAAACAAATGAAAGAACGGCCTTACTGGTAAGAGCGATTTCTATCAGACAAGGGATGTCAGGATATGTACACTAAAATCAAGAAAAGCCAATAATCTTACTAATATCATAAATGCGAATGTTTAGGTGGATGGATGGTTATGTGTTTGAAGGTATCTCCAAAATGGCTCAGCGGATCTTTAAATTTAGCACAGATGTAGAACATAGTCTGGAAGAAGACATACGTATTAATGTTTTTTTTAATACGCTCGATGGAATCGCGGGTCACAACGAAAATTAATTAACTAGAGTTTAAGAATTTAAATTAATTAAGAGCAACAATTATTGGTAAAGTAATAAAACATTAAGGCTTTAGACATAACTTATATTTTATTCACAATGAAACGAATCATATTTCTATGATATGTTACTATACTTAACATATAACAGGTATGTACAAAATGAAATTGTAAAAGATCTAATAATTTGACTAAAACTTACTTAACACAATATTAACTTATTAATTATTTTGTTTTTTTCCTAAAAAATAAATATATTGACTAAAAATAAAATAATTTGACTATATTATTGTTAAAAGACATACGAACTAGAATGAATTTGGCTATTCAATACTACAACTGAACTTAAGTCATAAAAAAATATTAAAAAAAAAAAACTAACTACAGGTTAACTTATTATATAGTTCATTATTTTATTCGATTGTTATAATTTAAATACGTCTACGATATACGTAACAAGAATATTTAAATATTTTTTTAAGTATTTATAATTTTTAGACATAGACATATTTTAAATGGTGGCAACATTTTACTTTATCAATGTTAATCAAATGTCACAATGTTTATATTCAAATTTTGGACATTCGTATAAAAATCAAAAATAATTTAACAATATATTTCACGCTTAAGGCATCCTCATAAATGCTTATGAAACAATTTATAAATCGAGCAAATCTTATACCGTCAATTCAATTTATATTAGTCATCTTAAATAAAGTCAAGATCAACAAGTACTCGTACTTACGACTTATAAGATAAAATATAAATATAATAGCTTAAAAATAAATGTACGCTTTTTACTAGCGCTTCGTTTACGTCTCACATTTCGTCTTTCTTTTTTTACACTAAAAAATCAAATTTAATTGTCAAGAAGACATCATATCAAATTCGTTCGTTCTATTATTTATTACTCTATAGTATTTTCGTAGGGATTATTTCTAGAATGATTTCTTAAGATTGTTTTATGACTGAATTAGTACAAGGGTTCTGCAGTCAGACACACTTGTTCATTTACAAGGCACGAAGAGATATCCAGCATCTTTTAAATAAAACACAAGAAATAAAGTTCATGATCACAGGCAGTAAACAAAAGTCCAGTAAACGATATTGAAGAAGATGAACATTAAAGGGAATAAGATTCTCGAACGTTTGTCGATCCATGTGGCGATCTCTTGTGGGGTCATTGTTGTCCACGTGTGGTGCTTGGGGGGTTCGTCTGACCCCTCGCTGCCTCCCGCTCTTTGACCCCCTTGCCCTGTTATCAAGTCGTCGTAGCTCTGCGTCGTTATAGTCGGCAAGTTCAGGGCTGACGGGAAACTCTGAAATATTTTATTATATATATATATATATATATATATTAGTAACAACCCTGAACATCATTTAAATTAATTACTGACACCCCTAAATTTGAAAGAAAAGGAATAAATTATCAGTATTTTATTATATTCCTGTTGCCTAAAATTTGGAATATTTCAGTCAATTCTTTGCGTAAAAATAATTCCCTTCACGATTATGATTGCTAAAAAATTAATTATAAACGTAATAAAACTGGACTAAAATATTAAAATACCTCCCATGATCCCGATCCAGTTGCTTGAAATCAAGAAAAACGACTTAGTTAAAATTTATTATCTAACCGACCTCAAACATCACAAAATTTTATCAATTAAGCATCGTGCACTGAGTCAATTTATTGGTAAATAAATAACTCATTGGTAGCCTTAACCTTGCGAATGAGGTAAGTTATAATTTTTAAACCTATTCGATACATCAATCAGATATATTTTCAGCCGTACAAAAAGAATCCTAAATGATAATCGGTCCCGCTATCAATAGATATCCAACACAAGTACAGATTTTAGCCTACATTTAATCGATCTAGGAGGAGATGCACAAAAAGACATTGCGTTCAAACTGATGCTTACAAATAAATAGAAGTAATGACTTACGTGTACAGTGAGGTAGTTGTTGTAGCCTGGTCCAGCAGGGTCACTGCTTGTCTCCTGCTGCAGCGAGGAACAGGATCGCGATTTGCTGAGCTGTGGCGACGCCTGCAGCTCCTTTTGCAGCTCGCGCCGTGCCAGCCGCGGCGTTAATGTGCTCTTCAATATGTACTTGCTATTCACTTTTTTCAAATTTACTACTTTCCTGTAAATTGATAGAAATATGTTACGATCATTTCTTTATGTTAGTAATGTTCATTATTCGAATTGTAAGCAGTTTTATTTAAGTAAATTTATTTTATACTGCACAAGCTCGGCCTTTATTTGATTTTTTTTATTAAGTAAGTTGTATGCACTTTTACTTTACCATGTAATTATTGTTTAATTTTAAGGGACACTTAAATTATAACAAGTGCTTACTTTCTTCTCCAAATAGTATTAACAAAGGCGAATTCCACGAGAGCTGAGAAGATGAATCCAGTACAGCCGAGGAACCAAATCTCACTGGCTTTTATATATGAAACCTTCGGCAGGGTCTTCGCTTGAGATGAAGCCAGGGTAATGAATGATAACATTGTACTTGTTCCTGAAATAAAATATATAAACGTTAATAAACACGAACGAAAGTAATATAGCGAATAAGCGTTAACAAAGAAATTGATTTATGGAGTTTTAGTATTTTTTATTTTATTTATATAAATATAACATATATTATATAAATAAACAAGGAACAATATACACGTTACAATAAAAGTATCTATAAACCCATTGCGGGTTTGTCCAGTATTCACTGTTTTGTATTTTATAGGATTTGAACATGTTAAATACATACCTAAAGTAATTCTCGGAGCGGAGGCATCTGCCTGTAGCCAGAATGTAACCCATGACATCGCAACAATCATCATGGAAGGTATGAAATAATCCATCAGGTAATAACCAACTTCACGTCCCAATTTAAATGTAAACTTAAGGGCGCTGTAGTTTCCAGCTGAAATGCAATAAATATTTGAATAAACAGTCTACTTTAAGCCGCGCTTCAATAAGACAAACGGCACTAACACATAAAAGACATTACATCTACCTCCTCCCAAACGCATGTTCACAATATCGCCTCGTACGACTGATTCATTCGTCCAGTAATCTAATAGCGAATATTCTGTTAAATGTAATTCTGATGATAGCCGAACTGGATTGTCCTTCTCCCACATTAGACGAAGTATCGAAGCGTTATATTTCCCTGGAAATAGAATTAAACATTTTAATTATTATAAATCTAAACTACCCTCGATAGTACTTAAGATAGATTAGTTTGACTATTCACTAGACATAGGTTGAGTAAAATCGATTAAGAATTTTTTCGATTTTCGATTATAGATTTCATAGAGATTGCAATCGAAAATTTTCTGATATTGTTATTGAATATTGTTTTAGAATTACACTATAAAAATTGTTTCCTTCTATTCCTAATTTATGTCATACCGTGTACTTTGCTTCTCTAATAGATTTAATCATTTTTCAACTAAAAACATCAAATTATTCTGATAAAACCAATATAGTAGACAATATTCTGGGATGTTTCTGTTTGCATAAGGATATCACATGAGTTAACGCCTGTTCTTGTCTCAATTTAAAGTACATTTTAAATTAAATAACACTTACAACTTTCAAGATTCATAGAGCATGTTTGATCGTCGAAGGGGAACTTTTGTAGGTTCATCCAGCAGTAAAGTACAGCTTGCATACGCCTACTGAATAGCACTTCACCGTCTGGTGCTATGGAGATGAGGACGTCTTTGCTATCAGTACCCATAAGGCTTGACGATTGTTCGTTGGACATATATAAGTGTGGCACCCAGATACGTTGCCTAAGATCACTCTCTCCGATAATCTTCGTTCGCTCTGGAGAATAGAGCGCGTAAGCTAAACGCGCATCCGTCCAGCGAAGTTGTAGAAGGAAATGCAATTTGAAATTCTGAAAAATATGAAAGTCAGGTATGCATTAATAGCTTATATAAAAAAGATTGAATAATTGAAAGTTATTAGTAAAGACGACATAAAACAAAAATAAAGCTAGTAGCACCTAACAAAAATCTCTAATTAAAAGCCTCAAGCCTCCTTCAGGATTTCTTAAAAAAATCTACATAACACACAGTAATTTTCTTTTCTTTATAAATAATGTTATTGTGACATTTGAGGCACGACAATGACCCATTCTGAATTTCAAAACTAATTAAGATTTATGAGTCCCGTATCAACGTTTATTAAGAAAAAATAACAATCAAAGTCTTACCAAATCGTGTGCTTCAGCGGGTTGTATAAAGTATACGTAAGCACTCGCGTGTACGTAGACCACTTCACCGGTCTGGTACGTGGGCAGTAGCAGGCGGTCGTAGCGGCATTCGTGAGACAGCCGCGAGAGGAACTCCGACTGCGTGTATATATCTCCCTTTTCCAGTGACGGACACTCCAACGCCAGGTTCTGTCTGGAAACCATATATTGATCATACATTAGAAAGCAACGATTAAAAGTCAAGTTCAAATACTACCCTGGCAATTACAACATCTCTATACACTGATCTGTTTTATGAAGAATCGATACAACTGGCTATCGTTTATTTAATCGATCAGTCGATTCATAATTTCTGTCATCAGACCCTTCTTTTTCCTTATCGACCAGTCGATTCTTTATGGTTTATGGTTTTATTTTGGTTATGAATCGCACCTCACTAGATCGCTAGAGTAATATTATACATTATTTGTCAGAATCCTATGGCGCCCATGACGCGCTTTTGTTACAAAGTCCAGTGTCAGAATAATTAGTGAGGGGACATAAACGTCGTAATTTTAGTAAGGCTAGTGTTGCGACAGTACACCGGCACAGTGTCGGATTTTCTTCCTAACATTTTGCACCCATTTAATATTTAATTGTTGGTAAGGGTGCTATTGCGACTTGCTCGTTTTTGAAACATATCCGTGTTTGAAGAGATAAGAATACATATGCCAAATAGTTTCTAAATTACTGATGATAATATTGTATGAGTACGTAACAGTTTAGTATATTTTACATGTAGTGTAAAATATTTGCGAATAATATACATATTCAAGGCCATCTGCCTCTTTAAGGTGGCTGTGTAGATCAGTCACCTTGTCTAGCATTGCCTCCGATAAGTAAAGATACAGGATGATGTAACACCAAGCATAAATATATTTTATTCATATGAATTAATAATAAATCCCCTTATAACAATTTATAAACTTACATAATAAGGTTTTTTGCAGTTTTCGGTTTTTGAAATAAACAGTTTTAGAATAGCCGGAAAACTTAAGGGGATGTACGCATAAGCTTTTTATATGCTTATTGGTCAATACATAACGATATTTTTTAGTAGATAACATTAAATTATAAGAAAAGTTTAGTTACATAATTACGTATTTTGTTTGATGACGCGTTATAGCGATCTGTTCCTAATCCTAAAAGAGGAACTTAGTAGCTTATTACTATATTTTTAAATCGCAAGGAAAATTCACTTAGGCGTAGTCAATTGAAAGACCAAATTAATACATCGTATTAAAGTTATTTTTAGGAATGTTAAAATTAAAACAAATAGATTCGAAAAATAGTCAAATTCATTAGCGCGTGATATTATCACACCAAATTGGGCAAGCCATTTACGTCAAGTTACTTTGGGTTTCTAACGTATCGTGTATAGACAAAAATAATATAAATATTTTTGTAGTCTTTGGATAGTATTAAGAGAAAATATTAAAAAAATAGCAGTTGCCAGTGATTCCGTCCGCGCAGAATTTAAAAAAAAAAACATAATTAGTAGCCTATGTATTCTTCCAAACTATGTTATATGCCAAATTTAATCTAGATCCGTGCAGCCGTTTTTGAGTTACAAACAAACATCTATCTAAATATTCGCATTTATAATATTAGTAAGATAGTTATATTTTCCTCAATTCGATAAAAATTCAGTATTATACTTAAAAATTATCTAAGTCATAAATAAAAAATATTATTTGTCTAGAAATCATTACGTAAAAGTATCCACAATTGAATCTCATCACGCGCGAGCATGCAGACTACAAGTAAACCATGCTTCCAAACAATGCTTCAACAATAGCATCTCTTATCATTTATTAACAGTAACATTATGCGCACTTTATTGTAAAACGTATGCAAACGCGCAAGAAAGGTATTGGGACGCTCATTTACTTTGTCACGTTCTGTTAGTTGTTAGGGATGTTATTTTACATATCAATAGCGAAAAATATCGATATATTACTACGTTTACATTTATTTAAATTTTTATAGCTTAACTAACTCTGAAAGTACTTAGAAAGACATGAATATTGGCAAGGAAACTAATTGCATTACAAAAAAAATACATGTAATATGCTTTTTTTATTAGAGGGGGATTTCTTAACAATAATTGTTTCTGGGGGGAAGCGTCATTGTTTGGTTTATTAACCTAAAACCCTCTTGGTGGGTATCTATTACTGCAACGGCGTTTGGTACGGTGTCTCCGGCAGGAACAGCAAGCACAGTAGCCCTACTGCAATCAGCCTACACGCTACCAGGTTGAGCGGATGCTCCCTTTCAAGCAACACAAAACACTATTATGCTGCCATCTTCCCGGGAACTTATTATTATTACCTACATTTACATATCACAACCGGGAACTATCACTAATCTACGACATAACTACAAATATTTCTTCATGCAAAAAGAGTCCTTGGAATACTTCGTTATCCAAATAAAAACAGCAAAGTATACTAATTTAGTATTAAACACAACTTAACAAATACTGGTAAAATATAAAGAACAGTTTAGCTAATATGATAACGTTATCAAAATTCCAAATATGGTTATCGATGTTAAGAATACGCTGCAGCCCTAGTTACGTTGCAATTGTAATACCGCTTAAAGCTCTTTTCTAAATAACGATACCTTTGTTTGCAGTCGTTCGTTATTTTAAGTTAATACAGATTCATTGCGGAACAAGGTCGTAACTGCCGACAGAGATGCTGCAAATATTTGTACACCGATAACATTATGAGCCAAATCGTTGTGATAGCAACAGATTTGCTCTCAGATTAACCCGCTAAGCCGCTACCTACGTATTCGTTAAATATATATAACTATGAACAAAAAGAACTACGCTTCCTTTACCTTGTGGAAGTAAAGTTATATTGTTTGTTTTAACGAAACAAAAGATAATCTTAACACTAACACATTAATTAAATAAAAGTAATTGGAACAGATGTAGAGCAAACAAAATGTGTTTAGTCCACGACTTTATCTTAGAACTGGACAATACAATATAGATGCCGCAGAAGGCGAAGGTTTATTTGAAATTTTATCCTAATTTATAGTACAAAGATTATGTGGAATAAAGTCAGGGTCAAGGAGTGTTCAATTCACACAAAGATCGGAAATAACTAATCAGATACATAAGAATATATATATATATATATATATATATATATATATATTTTTTTAAATATTAGCAGATTTTTTTGGAAATTTACTAATATTTCTTTTACCATTCCAACTAAGCTCTAGGCTTGTGCTAGGATATGGTTTACGACAATAGTCGAATGGCGGGATTCGAACCCCCGACCTCGTGATCGGAAATCCGTATCCTTAACCATTAGCCCATTGACGCTTTCAATATGGCTATGGCTAATAATGCTATATAATATGGCTAATAATATGGAACCATTGTTCTAATTTTATTACATTTATAACTAATCAATTCTTCAAAATACTTGTATGCTGTAATACTTTACGTAACATCGAAAACAATTAAATCGATCCGCTAATTTGTTAACTCATTATAAATGTATAAAGGTACATCTAAATATGATAACAATCGAATAACATTTAAAGAATCTTAAGTTATATTTTTTTAATATTGACAGAGTTTTAAGAGTATCGGTAGCTCAGGGGTTAAGCATTTGCAATCTGTATGTCCTAGGTTCGAATCCTGCCGTATACCAATGGGTATTTCGATTACCGATTTACTTATGTACATTTATCTAACGTTCTTACGGTGAAGGGAAACATCGTGATTCAACCTTCACATAACTGAGAACAAATTCAAAGATGTGTGAGAAATCAACCAACTATCACTGGATCAGCGTGGTTATGACTATGGCCTAGTCACCCCTAACTTATAGGATAGGCTCCGAGCCTCTCAGTGGGGACGTATAGTAAGCTGATTATGACAAAGTTAAGTATTTTCATTGGTATAGGGCTCCGACTTTTAGTTTTATTAATTTAAAGTAATATCAAGTAATACAAGTTAATAAAAACTTGTCCTAAGATGTAATTTTTTTTAATCATCAAACTAGCACACAACGGCGTCGCGTACAAAATCATGCACTATCATTATTTAACACAAAGTTGTTTATTCTGCAATCCTTGTATAATGTTAATAACTCATTATATTATTAAAAGCTTAACATGTATAAACAGTGGGCAATAAATTTCATAACATTTTCCGGTATTAAGAGACCTAAGAGACGAATAAAATGGTTTTGTTATGCATAAATGACAAAACGCATTGCAAAATTAAATATTAGTTCACTTTATAGTTTTACTAGTTGTCGCCCGCGACCCCGACCGGTTAATCGAAAAGTTTATTAACATCCTATTTGTTTATCCAGACAGTGTTTTACATCTATGCCAAATTTCATCGAGATCCGTTTAGTCGTTCTGCAGATATCTTCCAACAAACATCCATTCGAATTTATAATATTAGTACGATAATAAGATTAGTAAGAAGTAGGAAGTAAGGTCTAATAAATTGTGTAACTAACAATTTTTATTTACCTTAGTCCAGATCTTTATGAATACATTATGGTTTCACTTATTAGAACATATACGTTATACGAGTAAGTTAACGAGTTAGGTATAACCGAAAACACTTGCAACATTTTTCTAGTACATAAAACCTAGTTTCTTTCTTTACAAAAAATAAAGAATAAATCTAGGTTTTATGAAATTAATTGTATGACCAAAGGTTAAACAAAACAACATAACTTTAAATCTACAGTTTATACCAAATTATGGGCTAAAAATTACGAACATTACGTACAAAAAGAAATAAAAGTAAATTAACATAAAAAACGAGGAATAACTAGCCCACATCATGGTGACGTCAGTGTCCCTATTCCCAGTGAAAATGCAATACTTTATTAATATTTTCTAGACCTCAAATTAGGTAAGCAAAACTTTTAAATCTTAGTAATATTATAAATCCGAATGTTTAGATGGATGGATGTTTCTTTGAAGGTATCTCCAGAACGGCTGAACGGATCTTGATGAAATTTAGCATACACATTTTTAATTCCGCGCGGGAGGAATCGCGGGCGACAGCTATCTTAATCATAAATTTTACACTGTAAAATCTCAAAAAGAAAAATTTTAACAGTCTACCGCGTTGCGATGACGTAGACTAATGCGTCAGACCAATGTCAATCATTATCTCGCTGTTTAAAAATTCAAGGCTTTAGAAATTTTTATGTCACACAACCATGGCTTTATGACAGGGCTCGTATCAACGTGTGTCGATCAATTAATGTCAGACGTAGACCGAATACCTTCTAAACCAGGAAGTTTGACATAGATGTTAACATTACCAGCGAAACTGACAAATTATGTAGCACTGTGGGTCTAGCATGAATTTGTGACATTATACTTCGTATAATCACCGTCAATTACGTCAAAATTAGTAAGAGAGTTCTGGTGTACATGATTCCATATAGGGCGCTGTATAAATTTTAGTACAGTCGCTTGTCACTAATATTCTCGCAAGTGACTCGCAGCAATATTCAATTTTTTTTATCTGGTTGTTACCAAACCTTTACCAACCAGTATTTTTTCATCATCGATTTATTCCAGCCAGTTTATAAACACCCTAATAAAACAATAAAAGTAACATCGTAAATCAATCCGCATTTCTTTGTTACGTCATTTAGCTGACGATTTAACGTTATCATATGCACGTAAAATTATTATATAAAATCAACTGTTATACAAAACGCCGTACAATTGCCTTATTTGGCGCATCGTTTTGTGTACTTTTACATTTAAAATTATCAAAATAAGATAAATTGGTATGAACAATGATGCAGTGTTTATGAACAATTAGATAATGTCTTGTAAATATGAACAATTATTCATTTAGCTTTATTTAACTGTCGCAGTAAACTTAATCGTACGTGATACCATCGTATAATAAATACAATAACACTGATACGTTTCCTGAGAAATGGATGAGAAATATGGAAATGAAAATATAAACGACTAGCTGTAGCCCGAGACACCGTGCGTGCGGAATTAAAAATGCTAACCTATGTGTTTTTTCTCACTATATTCTACATCAATGCCAAATTTCAGCGAGATCCATGCAGCCATTCTGGACATACTCCTAACGAAAATCCATCCATACATACATCCAAACAGTCGCATTTATAATATTAGTAAGAAGTAAAATAGTAAGATTGCGAAAGCCTAAATAGTATTCAATTATCGAAATGTTCTAATGTACAAATCTTACTATAAATTGTATGTAAAAAAAGATAAACATAATCTGTAGCGCATATTCATGAATGAATATAACGAAAAATTTCAAGTTAGTTATTAAGTATTTTACGACAGTTGTGTCCAGTTTAGAGACTTTAAAATCTGTAAACTATGCCAAATTCTGCGTATGACGATGGACAATTATTCCTTTGTCTAATAATAATCATAAACAATTTCTGAAAAAAAAAACATTGTACTTTTGTTTCTATTAAAAACGTGATGTACCTAAATCATCTTTACTAATTATTATCTTGATAAGACTTGTTTGATAGCAAAAGGGGTCTAATATAAACTCGAATTATTAAAGTTTTATGGCCTAATCTATCTCAATTCGTTTGAGAAGTAAATTTACATGTTTTTATCACGAGCACGGCTACGTAGGTGCTATAAAAGTGTCCGGCGAGCTATCGCCTACGACCTGATTAAGCTGAATGCCGACACTGGATAAAGTGGTCTTCGCAAATAATAAATATTATCTTTGCTATATCTTGAACATACTCTTTATGTTTCTACTGACGTATAAACAACAAATTATAATAAATAATTACAAATGGGTTGTTTACAGTCATTGCTCCATTTCGTTTACGTAATAAAAATAGTAAATTTATATAAAACTAATAGAAAACCTTTCTTTGAGAACGAATTTTAATAATCAGTTAAGTGTTTTTAAGCTTCTCTTTATAATAGTAAACAATCGTAATTACGATTAAGATACTCATTTACTGACGGAATTAACTATAATATTAAAAGGGTGACTTTGAAACAGACAATAAGTTAATTAAAGTAGGATTATGATTTGATGTAATCACAAAATATAAAGACTTAAATTATTGCGTGACTAATGAAAGATTACGTAAACATTTTTCAAAGCTCCATACAACAAAAAATCAAATTTCAATTAGCAAAATAATTTGATAAGTAAGAAAGTTTGCAAGAAACATACTGCGTAGGACATAATATTGAAGTGTAGTACCAATTAAATAATGGGAAATGCTCAAAATAAACAAAGATTTTGAAACTCGAAAATATTTGAAATTTGACGTAACTAAGCTGGTAAAAGTTAGTAGTTAGTTTTTACCAGTAAAACGTACACTTTACCGTAGTTAGGATTTTTACAGTAAAGCAAGACATAAATCTACTGATAATATCAGACAATAATGCATCATACATCAGAAACATGTAAACAAATATTTTATAATTCTATTGCGCTAATGATGTCGCAGCTGTGATATATCTTTCGGTGTAAATTACATTTTATTTTCAATAAATAATAAGCCGATAGCAGAATAGATTGTGTTATTATGAATTTTGAGATCTTCGCGCATTTATTTTTGGAATTATACCAAGTCTTACGTATTTTTTTCTGTTTGAAAAATTATGAGATGTTGTACTTAATTCTTTCAATTTTTTTTTAGTTCAATCGTCACTTGTCAATAAAGAGTTTATTTTACCTTAAAATCAAGGCCATTGATAAGGAAAGTCGATTTGGAAATAGTCTTACATTAGTTGGCTTCGTATTAAAGAATGCTCGTTCGTGACGCCTTTACAAGGCCACGTCGTCCTGTCAACTGTCACCGCACGTCGCGATATGCATCAAAATGGCCGATTCTCAACTTATTGTTTCTAAACTCTGTTATAGTAATTATATGATTATGGTAATAAGTTGCAAGCGTTAATCATATAACGAATACATTACACATTTCATATTTATAACTATCGTTTATTTTTAACAATTACACATAAAGAGGTAAGCCTTTAAATATTTAGCCGCATAAAGTGTCGAATGCGTATTGTAAAAAATAAACTAGTCATTATAAGACAATGACTAGCAAACATACTTCAAAATTGGATCCTATAATTTCTAACAAAGACTAACTTAAATAGTCATTATTTAAAATAGTGTCATTGTAACTGGCAGTCACGTATTTTGAACGTAAGAGACGTTCTTAAATATTTTCGAAGTTGAACCATATCGTATTATAATTAGGGTTTCTAAATAATTCGCGTCGATAATAGGTCTACCTTGACCGTGCGGCAACGGTCTCGAACGGTCATGTGACCGTCGAAGCGATAGGAGCGGCTCTATCAATTGCAATCTCGATGAAAAATCAAAGACTTTTTAATACTTGTTTAGTTATTCACAATGCCATTACCCCATGCTAGTAAGTGATTCTTACTGCTATAATAGATTTAATCGAGGTAACACAATTCGTGTCTTCATGCTTTGGATGTATATATATAATATCATACTAAAAATTTGAAGCCTAAGGTAATATGGTATGGGCTACGTTAATTCCTAAAAGTGGAATGCCTAAGAAATCGCGTTTTAAATAGAATGTTATTACTTATATTGAAAAACAAAATAATTAAAATACGTATGTAGGAAAAAGCTGTAAAAAAATTCACTTCTTGTAACTAGTATTTGTGAATTAATATTGGTATGTATCACTTCAACATTACATCACAAATCGATCAATGCCGCTCGGGTCACTGTCATTGAGATTTTTCAATGCGCCGGAAAAAAGTGTCATCGGCAGCAGAAGCGTACTCGTAATAGTAATGAAGCGTAATTGTTTACACCGGACGCTAAGAATCACATAAATGCACATAAAATAGTATTCACTGGCACTTATCAACTTAAAAAAATTGATTTATACATTGCAATTAGATGGAGTTATAGATGCGTACTTTCAATCTACGGAGGAGGGGACGCATAGGAAGAAGGAACATTCTGCACAAAATGTGGATGTGTCCTTCTTCTCTTCTGCAAATTCACTTTCTTATCACATTATATCCTTATAAAGAAAGGGTGGAAAGGGAACGTGAACTAAAATTAGGCCTCCGGCACGCACACTCGTCGACGACGAATTGCTTCCACGCCTGTCTTCCGTTCAAGATGTTTCACCGGTCGACCGGGCCCATTCGGGCATCCAACAAATATAGTTGTTGCTGCACTCACCACAGATTGTTACAGATTAACACTAGTAGATTCCTTCTTACAAATATAATAACATTTGATGTTTAGTTGTAAATTGTGACTATGTGTTGTGCCATTGTTCAAATCTATCTCTTATAGTGTTAGAAGTTCCAAAAATTATTGTTGCAGTGAAAATAATTTAGTTATTTTATATTTTACACAGTTTCATATTCAAACGTAAGAATTACGGTAACGTATGTCACTTTAACGCATTCATTAACTTAATTGCTAAGGGTAAAACAAAAGGCCGGTGGTACCTTGAATACTCATTCGAGTGCGAGGCACGACTTGACTAAGGTTGAGTGTAAAATGTAATCGTCAATTTATCGGGGATTAAATTACTTTTATAGAGACGTTAAACATCAAATGCATTTGAATATTTTATAAATTAGATGATATAAGAAGAAGCCAAACTAAACTTCGCATGGTTAAAATATAATAGTGGTACATTAACAATTTATTTTATTATGTTTTTTTTTATTTATCTACACTCCTCTCATCCTATAAATATTAAAAATTTGATTTTTACATTGTAATATTTTGTTTGTATTGAATATGCTCCAAAACTACTGAACTGATTTGAAAAATTCTTTCAATGTTGGGAAGCTATACAAACCCGGGATGACATAGGCTGTATTTATTACTAGTTTTTTTAAATCCCGCGCGGACGTAGTTACGGGCATCTGCTAGTTGTAATTTGTATGTTTTTCCGAAATAGGTAACATTCACGAATGCCTATTTAGTGGATGTTGGTTAAAATGCCCATGTATTTTGATAAACCGCCAATACGAGATAATAATATCGAGGGCGCCATCCGTTCGCGGCTCCTTGGCAGCTATCAAAAAGGAAACCGATACAATTTAACTAATTTAAAGTGGTTGTTATTGTGTTCAAGTGTCATCAAGGATTCGTAGAAATCTGAAGAGACGAATCACTTCAATCGGAACAAGCTTGATATGTTTAATGACCCGGTTTCATTTCCTTCATTATCAGAATTTTCTAAGAGGTGACGCCTAAATAGTTAAATAAATTGAAATCAAATATTACATAAATTGAAATTTATATACTCGTAAGCATCTTTTGGAAATTCATTTAATTTTTTAATCAGCAAAATACAAATCGTGTTGATAATATTGAAAAAACAGTAAATTTGTTTCCCACTTTAAATCACAGATTACTTGGACTAAACAAAAACTGCAAGTAGTTAAGTAAATTCAATGACGAACGGTTTCCATGGCGCCACTGAACTATTAACGAACAATCCGTGTAATAATAATCTGACCTAATGAGGTACTTTCCAACACAAAGAGATAGTGTATCAATGTTACCGGATTAGCGTGAACTATGCGAATTCAAAATCGACAAATTCATTCAATGTGCAAATTACGTAGTCTTAGATTTTGCTTATATAAATTTGAAACGGGCGATGTACAAGATTTGCCGGTGACATCTGCAAATACCATGACTAACAAATTACTTTTTAACAAAAGAGATATGTCTGTGTGAGATCATGACTTAAAAAGTTATTGATTCGAGTAAACAGTCCACTAAAGTGCGATCGTGAGGTTATGATTACTATACAAGTGGTTGTCGTAAGATTATTTGCGAATGTAGAACGTTGGCCCGAATGTTATTGGAATTGATTCATTTGTATAATTATGTCTGCGAATTATGTTTAACTAAAAACTTTGTTGGCTTTGTACAGGCTATAATGCCGGCGTAATATGTTAAGGTTCCCAGTAACCCTTGGCGTTCATTTCTTTTAAACATGCAGACCTAAACTTTCATCATACTATCTAGTGATAAACTATTTGAAACTTTCTCAATTGCTGCATATGTTTTATCCTAGACCTAATGACGTAGACACAACGAGAATCAAGAATTTTTACGATAAACATTATTGAATACATAATGGTAGTATTTTTTAAAAGGGTTATCGCTCCCAGCCACCGTATTGATACAATATAGCTAGTTTTTATTCGACAATTGGACAATAACAACAAAAAGTTTACGTTAAATATTAGGAATTGTATGGAGAACTAACCGCCAACCTAGTAGCCTCACTAGTCGGCCAGGCACCTTAAGAAGATTAGGAATTTACTTACGAATAACTTTAAAGTTCTCAAAATTAAAAGAAATCAAAATATGTCGTTACTATAAATGTAATCCAATAAAAGTATTCCTAGATTTCTTAAGACTTGAAATCTAAATAATCCGAGTAAAATGTTAATAATAAAAAGATTTGTCCGACTTATCGCGTTTCCTTATTTTAATTGTTCCAAAAAATTTGCTACCGCAAGTATAACTGGTGCATTATAATTCTAATGTCGTCATACTTGTATGAACACATTATTTTCTGTTTTTTGGAAAGCGAATGTTAGGGTTGACAATACATTTTACGAGGGCTTCGGCAGAAGTCACATCACTGACAAATAATACACTAATTAATAAACTTTTCTTATGACCTATATTCTGTGCTGATTGTTTAACGAATAAGTTGTTGCCCATTTATCCGAAACACGGAATTCTTAGACAATGCTAATGCACGGTCATGGCAAATTATCGGACCGTGTCCAGAGACGTTCTTAACATTTTTTATCAGACAGCTCGCTATAATGCTTTACTTAAAATTATTACTCTTTTAATGCTTATCGAATATGTTTATATGTTTATTTATAAAAAGGGAAAACGATATATATCTTTTATATTAAATAATTATATTAAATTAGCATAAGAATAATATAATTGAGGAAAATCTATGTACTTTAGGACTTGTTAGTTTTACATTTGTAAAACACATTTGGAATTTATTATCAGAAGGACACTATTAAGTTACACTATTAGTAATTATTTGTCATATTTTATCACATCGTTAAAACGTAATAACTTATGAGAAGATCCCGTTGGATGCGACCAGGGCTTCTCAACCTTTTGTAGGTCAGGGACCATTTTATAATATTCTTCTTGGCAGGGACTACTATGTAAAAATTGGGTTATGAAAAATCTTAATTACTTTTCAAATCTCTCATAAATTTTGTCGATGTCGATACAAAATAGTTTTTAATAAAAAATCATATTTAAAAGTGAAGAAATTTCACATTAACTATTTGAACGTAAATTTTTGGACATTAGCAATGGCTCTATAATGTATTGTGACGATGTCGTGTTGGTCGATGCTATCACAAAAGATTAGTCCATCTCACTAAAGATAAGGACTTAAACTCACGACTTAATTAATCCTAGGATAAAATGCCTCAAACGTTAATTGTAGACATGCAAATGATAGATAAAATCTTCATAAAGACTATAAACCATAAAAATATTGACTGCAGAAATGAAAGTGGCTTTTTATTATAAAAAAAGAAAAACTGTTCATCTGCTGCTATGATCGTCTCTTGGTATTGATATTTGAAACAACCAATATTACAGGTGCGCTTTTGTTGTGTGTTAAAAAGACTAAATATGTGTTATATGATCAGGACACTGGTTTTCTATGTCCTTTATCTAAATATTCCTTTGATTAAATGAAAAATAAATTTCACTAGCTAAACTTTGGCCGCATATTTCGGCATATCTCTTGCCTTACTGATATATTTAAATAAAGTACAATTATTAATAAATCCTTATGCAAATATGTTAACTAATTAAAATATAATACCTTATCATAAAGTAAAATCGAAGCAGAATGTTTATTAAAAACAAATATTCGAAATTTTAAAAATATGCTTTAGTAAAAATAGAAATCTGATATCTTGCTTTAAACATTTCGCTACAGAGTCGCGTAATTAATAATCTTACTAATGTTATAAATGCGAATGTTTGGATATATGGATGGATGGATGTTTGTTAGAAGGTATCTCCAGAAATCAGCATGGATCTAGCTGAAATTTGTCATAAATGTGGAACATAGTCTGGAAGCACACATAGACTACGTACTAAGTTTGTTTTTTTAATCCCGCTCGGACGCAGTCTCGGACGACAGCTAGTGTGATAAAAGGATTTACCAGAATTCCGCTAATAAGTTGTATAGATCTCGTGGACACGCAATCTTTACTCAAATCTAACACCAACATTAACTTGCACGACAAAATCTTCTATTCAATGGTAGCAAATAACAAGACATTGTAGTAACATACGCGCTCAAATGTTGTTAATTAAATTAACATATTCAAATTACATTTACTAATAGATAAAATAAATATATAATGTACGTGACAATTAGAACGTAATATTGATTTACTCTAATTATTTGAAACATTAAATCGATATATCTAGAGAAAGGAAATATCTATCACTCTGTATTTAAATACGTTATCGATTAAGAGAAAGTTTTATTATGAGTCATATTTCAACATACTCGTTTTTTTTTATTAACCAAATAAAGATGGAAAATTATATTTGTTTATAATAAACATTTAGTACCTGGGTGACTGGTGAGCTTTGCTCGGTATTTTTTTTTAATTGTTTTTTGGAAATTATATTATTTAAATACGAATTACTAATAAAATTATGAAATATGAATAATATTTTTCGACCTTACCGGTAGAAAAAGTTAAGTTTATGTTTAAGTTGATTATCGATCAAACACGAATAAAATGACGTTTTCTAAAAATGATCCCTAGCTAGATCGATTTATCGCCCCCGAAACCCCCTATAAACTAATTTTTATGAAAATCGCCGATTCCGAGATTCCAATTATATATATAAATATATACAAGAATTGCTCATTTAAAGATATAAGATAATTAATATAGATTAATTGCTACTTTACATCGCTTCCAAACAAATACAATTATTGATTACTAGCTGTCGACCGCGACTCCTTCCCCGCAGTATTGAAAAAACAAAAACATAATTAGTTCTTCCAAAGTATGCTACATTTTATGAAGATCCGTTGAGCTGTTCTAGAGATACCTTCAAACAAATACCCATCTATCCATCGAAACTGTCGCATTTATAATATTAAAAAGTAAGATTATATACAAACAAAATTTTAGTCATCCATATCTTAACGTACCATAATTGAGTACGTAATGAATATAAAAATAGGCGCATTCGTTCTACTCATTAGTACCGATTTTAAAATCGAATCAAATTAAGATCTTCGCATATATTCAATATAGATATCGTTTATATAATCACGTAGATTGTAGGTTTTTTAGTATTTTACATAAAATAATGTTAATTTCATAACTAATGCAAGGTACCCAAATGTAAAAAAGCTGGCAAGAATATCACGTAGGTAGTTTAAAAAAATTATAACAACAATCTACGTAATATTGCTTTCCCGTACATTCTACTTAATTGTGGATTTTCGCAGTAGAAAAAAGCGGCAATTGACCCGTCTAGTTTTTAGTTTAAAATGCCTTTTTATTGAGTAAACATCGAATGGCTAAGAATATAGAACCGTAACAGCATAAGAAATGGGGTATCCCGAGTTCTTCTAAGAAAATTGTAAAATTTGTTTCAGAACATTTTTTTTCATATAAAAAGTGTAGTATTACAAAGATCCATCTTGCACTGAAAATGTTTTATCCCAAAAATAAACTAGCTCACTATAATACTGACTTTAATAGCTTTTTCATACTTTAAAAGTTATTATCTGCCACTGTTTACATTACAATATTATGTTTTTTAGAGTTACGGTAATATTTACGATTGTAAAACGCCAGATAAACACATAAAAAAGTGTTCGGTATATTTATCTATTGGTGCGATCGGTTATGAATGAATAATGGCGTCGCAAGGTTCCTAATTCATCTTGCTTGCACATACATATATAGCACGTCTACAAGCTATTGTTTACTTTGATAGTTTAATGTATTTCGAAGCTAAACATTGGGATCCAATAAGAATAGTGGTAAAGTATTAAGAACTATCTGTTCTAAAATGTTTAAGATACTCCTTCGATTGATAATTATTAAATAAATTAATATAATCAACAATCTTTAAATTTAATCAGTTGAACAAACTATACAACACAGAAAAACATTACATAAAAATAAGAGATAAAACTTACGTTGTTTTTTGTCCAGATACATTATTAAAAATTAATACTGTCAACGCACATATTAAAAAAGTTTTTAAGCTCATTTTGAAGAATTTAACATAGCAACGCGGTTTTAACTTGCGTTAGATGTCCAAAGGACGTCTACGCCGCGCGACTGTTGCACCAATACTGATCTCTGAACAGTGCAATTGTTAGGGAAGCTATTTTTCCGTACCACTTAGTTGGAGGTTGCGCGCGCGCTGTTTGCTTTGAGCTTTTACACATATAACGGATAAATGAACACAGTAGCTTAATTAAATTTTAAACAATATTACGTGCGTCATTAGATAGGTTTACCAGATAACATGAATATATAGAACTAGTAGCTGTCGCCCGTGATTCCACCCGCGCGGAAATAAAAAAATAAAATAATTAGAGGCCTGTGTTCTTCTAGATTATGTTCTACGTCTATGTCAAATTTCAGCTGAATTCGTTTAGCTGTTCTGGAGATACCTTCAAACATCCATCCATCCAAATATCCGCATTTATAATATTGGTAAGATGATGCATATAGTGGTTTAAATTAAATAAAACACTTTGTTTGTGATTTTCCAATTTTAATGTTTAACTGCATGTGGTTGCATACAATTGACGGTGTATGTTATAAAATTTAAATCCTGTAATAAATTTGTTAGCCTTTCGAAGTGACGCTCAGTGTACGGGAGTGATGCTTCGATAAAACTTTCTAAATTTGCCACTTTTAGATTGCCTGAAATAATTTCAGGAGTTAATATATTAAATACTATTTGAGCTGCATGACAATTTTTGTTATTCGTATTCCATTCCACGGCAAATCTTAAAAGTGTTTCTTTTTGTGTATGATTTATTTCTTTTAGTGTTTCAAAAAGCTTATTGTGTCCGTGTTTTAAAACTTCATTTATAATTTTAAGGACATGTAAGGGCCTCTCCATTCGTAATGCTAATTTCAAAGCTTTTACCAATTTTTTATCGTGCAATAAATTTTGTAATTCTTGCTCTTGTAAAATTAACTCTTCTCTCTCTTTTGCCATTTTTTCACGCCGTTCTACGGTCACGTCTTTTAGTTTGACTAATTTGGAATCAGAGCCTCCTGTTATTATAAGAGATTCATCTCTATTGACTGTCATAGACCATACTTTTCCGTCATGATTATCCAACGACATTTTACATTCAGAAGTTTTTATGTTCCAGAGTTTTAAAAGACCGTCTGCACCACTCGATATAATTTGCTGACCTTTACTTAAAAATTCTATTTTCAATACTGAACTTTCGTGACCTTCGAATGTTTTAAGACAACTCAAATCAGCTATAGACCAAAGTTTAAGTGTACTGTCGGCGGAAGATGTTAACACTACTTGGTCAACTGGTGAAAACCTAACACACCATATTCCTCTTCTATGCCCTTTCAAAACTCCTAATAACGTTAAATCTTCAGACCAAAGTTTCGCTGTCTTATCCTGTGATGCTGTGGCAATCATTTTATCGTTAGGGGACACAGCAACACAATTTATATCCATTTGATGAGCTAATTCTGTATGCGTCGCATTTAACTTTACGTCGACAACATCTTGATTTTTAGGTACATCCCAGATTTTCAAACAGGTATCTTGACTTACAGATACGAAAAACTTATCTGACGTTTGTGCCGTAAATACGGACCCCACAGATGCAGTATGCCTGTACCCTACTCCTAAACATTGTATTTCATTATTCAATTGATTAATCCAAATTCTAACTGTATTATCTTTTCCTGATGATACAAACATATCTGGTCTTGTTGGGAAATTTGCAAGTGATAAAACAATATCAGTGTGTCCTTTAACAATCTTACAATTCAAATTATCTAATTCATAATGCTTTAAGTCACGACTATTGGTAGCAACAACAAAATGTGTCTCATCTTTACCTAAAAATATTATATCTAATATTTCATCTGTAAAACCAATCATTTGCTTTAGACAATTAAATGTCTCCAAATCATGAATGATAATATTATGATCCACTGTTACAACTGATAGCATATTTCTTGCTTCATTGAATTGTAAATGTGTTATAGCTAATCCACCTTCTTCAGATGCTGGTGATACAAGACTATTGTTTTGTTCAAACATTAAACGACTCATTTGCATATTCCATACTTTAACAACTCCCTTTTCACCAGCACAAGCAACATATATACCATCCATTTCTAACTTCTTCTTGAAGTTAGGTATTCTGAATGATGATGGTAATAATATAGCTGTTTCAATACTTTCATAGACAGGTAAAACTTTCAAAGCTTTACTTTCATTTAATTTCCAAAGTATAAGCACTCTGTCTCTACCAGAGCTGACCATATGTTCACCATCTGATGTAAAAAGTAGAGATGTCACTTTACTAAAATGTCCAGTGTATATTTGTAGTTCTTTCCCAGATTTTGAGTCCCAAGATCTTATCTTTGTATCATCAGCTGCACCAAAGATTAATTGCTTTGAGACATCTGGATGATACTTGACAATTGTGAACACTCCCATAGCACCATGAAGACTACTAATACATGTATAGTGATTTAGATCCCACAACCTGATGTTACCGTCGGAACTTGCTGATGCAATATTACTATCAGTAGAATCAAATGCTAGGCGTGCCACTGCTCCTTTGTGACCAGATCGCCAAACTTTTTTCTGTTCTCCTGTATTTTTATCCCAAAGTTTCATCAAGCCACTTTTATGTGCAGTCACTACAACCTCATTATTGTTAGAGAGTTGGAATGTGTAAATCTGATCAGCTTCCTCTTTGTCTTCATTAACTTCACCAATTGTTAAAACATTAGAGAGTGTGTTTATATCAACAACTTTAATTACATCTTCGCATTGACAAAGAAATTGGCCTCCATCTGATGTCCAGTGAATATCTCCACCAGTGTAGAAAGCAGTATACTCATTAGACTTTTCATACCTAAAACAAATTTATTTGATATGATGAAATGAAATGTTTCATAAATATTTTGTAAAAAGGTGTACTAACTAAATTATTGCACATTAAATGAAAATATGTAATGTTTTAAACGGCCCAAAGAGAATCAAAGACCGGTAATATGCCAAAACAATAAACCGCAAATCAAAAATAAGTGGAAGTGTAAATAAATACTTACAATTCTTTTAGCATGTGTGCCATTTTGTTAAATATAATAGGAATTTAGATAACAAATCCTTCTTAATTCTTGGAGTACGTATCCTGATTTTAAATTAATATTTATTTTCTTTCCTCACGTGGGCAAAAATGTCATTTTTTCAAAGACTTGTGTTAAAAGTGAAAACGTCAAAAAGATACATTTCGTTTGATGCATACTTTGAATTTTTTTTAATAATTTAACATCTGAATGAAGTGCTGCTAGAGGGTGCTTTAAAATATGTTGTTAACTGCAATCACCGTAAAAGTCAGTGTTTTTTTTTATTTAAGTCAGTAATTTTCTACAAAAAAATGACGTCAGAGATGGATCTTTATTTTTCCTTCTATCTTTATGAAATATTAAAAAGGTATATCATGTCATTGTCATAGACACCTAAAAAGACAAGGCTGTATGACTTAGTTCCTTGGCCTGCTCTTTCGAGCGAATAATAAAAACAACATAGACATGTCAATCTCTCATGTCAAACGAAAAATAATAACATAACCTCAAATATTTCGTTAAAGTAAATAAGATGTTAAAAAGTAGAATTTTCAATTATGTAAGCAAAAACTTTTCTACGCAAAAAGTTACAAATAATGTTACTCATCAAAATTCTTTTGAGACGGTATATTCATTTCCGCAAATTAAGTACATAGCAATTATAAACAGACTGAAAATATATCATTTTTTGGGAACAGGTATAGCTATACCTAGTTGTGGATTACTGGAAATGAGTAATGTTTTATCGAGTAATGCGTTTCTCGCGACATCGTACGTAGGTAAGTAATTATTTATTTATGTATACATCTTGAAATGTATACCATACCACTTATTCATGCAAAGTAAATTTTCTCTCACTAACATATAAGACTGCTGACTCTCACTGCTGCAGTCAGTTAATAATCACTACAGATGTAGGTATCTTAGAAGTCCCTTAGTAACCCATAGATTTCTTAGTTGACAATCAAACTATATGTGTGCGGGGAAAAATATTAAATGGTAAACTGAGGTCTTTAAATTTGTAAACATATTTTCATCCACATTACACAATACAAATAATAAATGACTTTTATTTTTAGGTATAACTGGAGCTGCTGTTTTCTCACTGGCCAGTATTCCATTCCGGAATTTGATAGGCTTTTTATACATAAGTGAAGATAATAAATCAATAAAAATTTCTTCCGTTGACTTCTGGGGGAGGCGGAAGGACAGAATAATAGATGCAGATGATTGGATTCCATTATATGACATGCCACCAAAATTTACCGACCCACTATTTCGCACACCACAGTTATCTGATGGTACAAAATATAAACTTGTTATGAAGTATGGTAAAATAATTAATGCTACAAAAGTAGGTCAAGTTTTAGAATAACTAAGAAAATTGATTTTATATAAGATCTATTTATTACAGGAATAAAAAGGACAAAAAAAACAAGCAATATTAATGCATCATGTCATTCTATTCCTTAAATAATACAATATTGTAAACCATTTTTTAAATATAATAAATTTAGATTAAATAGAATGGAAATCAATTGCATGTGTTTGTCTATAATTTATGTGTATTGCTGCCATATAAAATGGTTGCTTTAAAATGTTTACTTATCAATTAATTATTATCCATCTGTATATACAAATTATTACAAAATTACACCTATACATAAGGCCCAAGGGGCCTTTGAAATTTGTGTACCTCAGTCAGCCAAATAAAATAATAAGCATTTCACATCCACAATAAAAGATTTATTTTACAATTTTAACATTTCTAGTCAACAAGACTAGGCTCCCATCATATTTTATTAAAGTAAAACATTTTTAATTATATGAATTTCACCAAAAAAAAAGATTACAAAAAAAAATTCTTGATCATGACTTAAATTCCCCCTAACTTAGGGTAGGCTCCAAGCCCTCAGTGGGGACACCTCAGCTAATGATGATGAGTCGAATTATTGTTAAAAATTCAAACTTCATTAAATTAAACATAAATAAAAACAAAATATGCATTTAAAAAACTGACAAATAAATATGTGATAATAAAAAAACTAACTCATATCCATGGGAACCCAATAACATTTACTTAGAAAATTTAAAATTAGACAAGAAATAAATTTCATTAGTGCCACAAGGATTGCATAAGAGATTATAAAAAAATTTCCTACTTGTTCTAGCGTATGCAATTCAAACTATGCTTCTTTCATAGTCATAAGGTATAAAATAGACACGAAATTCAACCCTTTTTTCTAAGATTTTACTAATTCAACTAAGGCAAGCCGATGTTGAATTTACAAATTACCTTGTTTTTATGAAACCTAAATTTAAGTGCATCTACTTTAATGTGACAAGATGGATATAAATTATATTTCACAATCCTGGTTGTATGGCAAAAGCTTTAGAAACAAGGGTTCTAATAGCCCAATGTTTCATAAATTCACTTGATTATCGTGAGTTCTATGTGTTTGGTTTTTATCTAGGACTAGGCTAGGTCTAGAATTAATTTCTAGCCACGTCGGTACTATCAGGATTAGTCAACCCAAGCTTGTGCTGGCTGGTCTGTGGTGAAGGGGCTAACTCCATTCCTCTCCATTGCATCGAGAACTTCGCAAACGTACGCCGCAACGTCTGCCCGACTTTGCTCTATACCTTTAATGAATGGATGCTCTAATAGTCTGTTGTATTTTGGTCGCTGAGTTTCTTCTTTTATGAGGCTGAAAAATTAATAGTAAGTAAAGTTTTTTTTAAATCATATACAGTCATCCTGTATCTTGTCTGTAACTTCATATAGTAGTTTTCATTAAAAAGTTAAATGTTCTACTTAAAAATTTATTTAAACATTTTTTTTTAATGAAAATCATATACACTACAAAACTTATGGTTAGACTTATCCGTGAATCTATTCATCTACTTAATAGCGACCCCACAAAAAATTATTCTCCTAATAAGAAAGACATTTGATTTATTTATTTATAGACTTAACTTATAAATGGCTTGTGAATACTTACCAAGTATTGACAAAGTGGACAAAGTTGTTTGAGAATGAGTTGTTCTTGTTAGTGAGACGTGGCGGATCACCTTGAACTACTTGTTGTAACTGCTCAAACACGGAACCCCAACGAGGGTATGGAAAAGCTCCTGTTGCCACTTCCATTAATGTTATTCCGAGAGACCAAACGTCAGAGCGCACGTCATATCCTCTCGCACGACCTGGGTCAATCCGTTCTGGCTAAAAATACATTTTCAATTAGCCTATATTTTTGTTTGTAAACATCTTTGTCATACCATGCTGAATCAATTCATTTTAGGATAAAGAAATTAAGGGACATGCTGTGCCGACCCTCGATAGGGATAAGGGCAGGTTGATGATGATAAAGAAATTATGGTGGAAATCATGGTATAATTTATCAAAATTATGTAATACAAAAAGATTTTCTTAACTTAGTGTTTTGTTATACTTACAGCCATGTAGGGTCTACATCCAGCATCCCGAGTCCGCGCTATTGAGTCCACCAGTTTACCTGATATACCAAAGTCACAAAGCTTTATGTTCCCCCTTCTGTCTAATAATATGTTAGAAGGTTTTACATCCCTGGAAATAAAAGTCACAATTTTTACAGAACTTTCAAAACACTTAGACTTTTTGTGAATGCATTACCTATATTTTAGATTAAAGACACAATTTTACGTCAAACAATTTCTTTTTATCACTTACCGATGAATAATTTTTAATTTCTCCTTTAAATAATTTAAAGCTTTGACTGTTGCAAGAGTTATTTTAGCTAAAATAGTTTCAGGTATTCGAGTCTGCATCCTTTCACAAATGAACTTGTAAAATTTGTCTAAAGATGTATCCATCAGTTCCATGCATATCCAACAATCACCCTGAAAAAAATATTTTAATTATATTAACAAAGAATTTTTAAATTTATTCTATGCCACTACAAATGAGTTATAATTCAGTTTTAGGATCAAAAAATTATATATTCTTAATTTTAGCTATGCTTTCATATGTACTTACTTCCTTAAATAGTGCCCCATAAAACTGTACAATATAGACACATTCATTGCTTTTCATGACAACTTCAAGATCCATAAGCAACTGCTTTTGTTCCTTTTCATCCACAGTGGAGCGAATCCTCTTCACAGCCATTACTCTGTTAGTTCTATTATAAAAAAAAATAACCAGTCATCATAATAGCAGATCTTGAACAAATTCATTCATATAATTTTCACTACTACTAAGTTAAAATAATTTATATTCACTATATAGCATTTATTCACAATTTTACTTAAGATGAAAGAATAATCTACACTTACTTTCTGTGAACCATTTTATTTACTGCTCCAAAGGCACCTCTACCAATTTCACCAAGATCCTGTAAGTCATCTGCAGTAAAATCATATATTTCTGTAGCTGATAATTGCAACTTTCCTGATGATTGCATTGTAGGATAAATTCTACATCTATCTCTGAAAATACAAGAAATATACCAATAAATTAAGAAAAGAAATGTTAATCAAGTTTAAAGAAGAGTATCTGATAATAGTTCTTGTAAATGTCATGTTTTCGATAAATTGTTATTTCCTGTGAAAAATCTCTCACCATTTAGCGAAATATGTTAAAATTGAATTTGTAATGATTTTCGATATAAACATATTTGTTTTGCCTTAATATTTACCTGGTATTGTCAGGCAAAACATCTCTGATAGTACGCGCTGGGACTCTCGCTTTCGGCCCCGGTGTATTCGAAGGGAACGGCACAAATGCTGCCCCATCACCTGATGGTCCACCAAGCTGTAAATCTAACATTTTGCGTTTTTCTGAACAGAATAAATTTAAATCTGGTTTTGGCATGTTTGGTCTACTTGGCCCTGTAAAAAACAAATTCATGAAGATTTATATAAGTATGTAAAGCTTCTTATATAAGAAGAATTAATTGATAAAAGGAACACAATGTTTTGATCGAGGTTTACCTTGACTTGACGATACTTCGCCATTCTTCGACATTTTTATAAACAGGGCAAAACAACAATCAATTATGTTCAAGGCCCCTGCTTTAAGTGTTTACTCCAAAATTCGCCATTTGAAGTTAAATTACAATGTTTAGTTCAATTTAATAACACATTTTAAGATGTTTTGACTAAATAATGCATCGTAGGTGCCTTAAAATTCGACAACAGAAACAGACTATAGACAAGACACACGGCAAAGTTTGACATTTTTCACAGAGTATCCCGCAAAGAGTAGATATTTCAAGTATGTATGATATTTTTAATTGAAAGTGTTGCCACTGTTCTAACATAACTATAAACTTCATACTTTTAACCTTATAGGAAGGGTTTTTTCATCAAACTGCTACATTTATAAGAATCTGGTTTAGGTATACTACTATAGCATTTTTATTTCACACGTTACTGTTCTTTTTCCCCCAAAATGATTTGAACCTTGCCCAATAAAAACGGAATCTTTTTTGCTCTTCGGCTACTCCGAAGTGGAAGTCGTTTTATTTATTTAAAAGAATTCATATATTTTAACGAACTCCATCACTAGATCAAAGAAATTAGGAAATGTTAGTAATGAGTGCACAAAAAAAGTGATTTCATAAGATTTTTTATAAATTCTATAGGCATATAATACACGTGGTACACAATTATTTTGGTTTCCATAATGTTATGTTCTTTTCTGTTTTTTAGACACTTTTGTACTTGTTTCAATTTGTCTTACTGCATCTTCATGTTTACTGTGTCTTTTAGATTTGCTTTTTTCTGTGGCAACACTTTTCACATCATCATGTTGACCATTAGTTATTTCTTGGCTGCTATCATCTACAGACACATTTTTATTTCTGCTATCCTTTCTTTTGAGAGACTTTGTTTTTGCTTGTGAAGTTGCTTGCTCACATCCATCACCTATGGCTCTGTCTGCCACATTAGGCTTAGTTTTGTTGAAATCAACATATGAGACATCAATGACTCTAGATTTTGATGGTTTTGAATCCATGATTTCTTCCTCGTACTCATTTTCTATCCACCTAAAAATGATATTAATTATTTTAAATTATCTATTAATAAAATTATAGCATTTATATGGCAATACACCCAGACTTTGACATGAATTTAATTACCAAAAAGATCCAAAACAAAATTTAAGTTGAGATGTGTGTCACAAACATTTTATACATTTTTTTACCTTTCGTCAAGTTCTCCTCTAATATATGGCAATGCTCCATACAGATCCAAAACTACAATTCGAAATACAACTTCCTGTCCTTCATCAATATTTGTACCAATCCATTTGTTACCTGGTTCTTCTGTGGGTCTTGGTATAACAACATTGAAAACTCTGTAAGAAAAATAAAATAAATAGATGATATACTATGTCTCCAAATCATTACTAACTTAAAATATAGGAGTTTCCTAAAAACAACAGTAACAATATTATGTTTAGTATCTAAAATATACTTTAGAAAATTTTAGGTACTAAATTTGTCTATTTCAACACAAAGTAAAATTATTGTATTTAGTGAAATTAAAATAAAATACATGAACAAGCCAGTACAAAGTGATTTTTAATTACATGGACAAAGCATTACTAATTCAATTAACCCTTATGTTCATTTTGTATAGTATACCATACATACAACTTGGTAAAAATATACAATCATTATAAAATTATTTTTAACTTAGTTTTTTAACTTTGTTTTTTGCTTTTCTTCTTTTTTTGAAATCTTGCCACAATAAGGGTTTAACTAAGAATTATATGACTTTGGAATCCAATTTAAATTATGACAACCTAATATTTTCAAATGAATTGAAGAAAAAAAATATCTTTAAACAAGGGGAAGAATATGGTAATGTGTTACCTGTGTACGAGAATTCCTAAATGTGTTACACTCTTTTTGTTGACAATGCCTTTCAAAGTAGCACCTACACGGGGTTGAAATACAAAGTAGTCAGCTTGTACTTGAAAATATATATCGCCATTGTCATTTCGAATAGTTCCTACATTTTGAAGAACGCGTAAATTTTTGTAACTCATTATTATTCCTTGAAATCTGTAACAATTTAAAATAACAATAATTAATGGAATAGAAATATTGGTAAATAAAATATAGCAAGGACAGAACCGGTTGTAAAGAATGACAAATTAAATAATATCTTCTATGGAACCTTTACAGATTGTTTTATTTACTATTTACTCATTGGATACATTCTAAACATGGTTATGTTCATGAGGCGTATTTTATTGTAATATGTTTTGTTTATTTTATTGCAATAAATTCTACTTACTCCTTATCATATTTGCCAATTTTGTAATCTAATAACTTTTTTATAGACTCTTTTAAGTTCCCTAAACACCAAGGTTGTAAAGCTAAATTTTGAGTCACTTTCCTCTCCACAACACAAGAATTTTTATCATTGGCTAGTTTCCTCAACTCTTTTAATTCGAATTTTATAATAGCAGACATCTTTTAATCATTAATTTAACCAAATGTTACAAAATAACAAAACATTACAAAAATATTCGCATCATATCATGTCACTTATGTCAAAGCGACTCATGTCTAAATATGTCAAAAATTTGTTCTATTTAAAGTATGGCAGAAATATTAATAGAGGTCAGTGCTTGCACGACATTTTTAGCCTTTTAATTTTAAATATATACTTCTGTGTTAACTTAAAATTATGGATAAGATGAAAATTCAAAACAATGCAATTAAATATCTACATTCTTGGTCACAGTTTCAATTTTAAAATGTTAGTCGTGAAACAAGTCGTATTGCGTTTGTCACAATTGTCAATCTTGTTAATGTCAAATGATCTTTTCATTTTGAAATTCAATAAGATATTGTTTTCAATAATTAAAGGAATAAATTGAATCTAACATTTGAGTTATAATTATCTTTAAGTCCATAATGAGAAATCTTACTAATAAAATAATATTTTTTAATAGATGTCAATCACAGCTAAGCCGATGTGCGTTCAATAGGTAATGCAAAAATAAACATAACCTTACAAATGTTTCTTTTTATAAATAACTACTACTTTCATATGTTTTTCAGTACCGCGAAGACCACTCAAACCAGGTTTTATTCTCGACCAACAAGTTTCCCAGATTATTATCAAAATCCAATATTTAGAAAGGAAGATCAGGCAAAACTGATTGAAAACAATGACCTATCTAAATTGGCTACTACTCCGTTCAGGCCTCCAGCATCGTACGAGACGTCATCTGTGTATCACGATCCAATTGTAAAGTAAGGATATTCATACATTATTTTTTATATTTATGGAAATCCGCAGAAGGCCTGTACTTAAATATATTCCTTTTGTCTTTTATAGTAAAGTTATAAATCATGTGATGGAAGATGGTAAGAAACAGTTGGCTCGCAGTTTAGTTGAGAAGGCATTTGAGAATGTTAAGAGAATACAAATTGAACGATACCACTTAGCAACAACGCCAGAAGAGAAGTCCAAGATAATATTAAGTCCAAAAGATATATTGCATAGGGCAATTGAAAACAGTAAGCCCTTACTACAACTATCTCCTATAAAACGAGGAGGCATAACCTATCAGGTATGTTATTACACACAGAATAAAAATTTTGTAAAAGATAAACAAATATAGGGTTAACAAATTTATCTCACTATTTTATAAGTATTTTTTTTAAAGCAGAATAGCATAAATAGGAACAAAAATTGTGAGCTCAGCAATTCAATATTCTTATGATTCCATATATTAAATTAGAGATAAATTACAAAAACTGACTTGGCTATTACTTACACTTATAAAAAATCGTTGTCGCCCATGACTCCATACATGCGGAATTAAAAAAAACTTCATTAGTTGTCTATGTGTTTTCAGACTATGTTCTACATCTATGCCAAATTTCAGCCGTTCCTGAGATACTTTCCAACAAACATCCATCCTTCCAAACATTTGTATTTATAATATTAGTAAGATTTAATTTAATATATTTATATTTTAGGTACCTGGACCTATAACTGAAAAGAGATCATTATTCTTAGCAATTAAGTGGTTACTGGAAGCGGCAAATGATAAAGATAGAACAGTACATTTTCCTGAACAATTTGCTTGGGAACTGTTAGATGCTGCTAATAATACTGGCAAAGTGGTGAAGAGAAAGCAAGATCTTCATAGACAATGTGAGGCAAACAGGGCGTATGCTCATTATAGATGGCAGTAGTGGGTGCTTTGTGTTACCAGCTATAAAAAATAATATAAAAGAACTTGTCAGTAAATGTAGAAAATGTACACTAAATAATTTAGTTAAGTTTTAAAATAAACAAACTTAATACAAAATGTGTTTTTTTGTCTTCCAATTTTATTTTCAAATGCTTATAAGAAATTATCGAGAATGGAAATAAAAAATATCTTAAAATTTAAAATTAATGGATCCAAAACATGTTAGTATAATAAAGTTTAAGTAAAACTCTAAGGATTAAGAATTAATATAATAATATATAATATAATAATAATTATAATAACTTATATATGTTAAGTTAAGTTATAAGTTAAGTTAAGTCTCTAAATCTACTATAACTTATATATGTTTATTCTTAATCTTTAATCCTTAATAGTAATATTATTTCATAAATAATTTAGCAATTTCTTTGTATTTCATATTTCCAAGTATGTTGATAATTTCACAAAAAAAGAGGTTATAATTAAACAATATTTTCTGTCGTATTTTTATATTGAAATCTTAAAGATAAGATTATTATGATTAAACGATTTTTGATACGTGCGACTGACACTGTCTGCAAATATTTACTTTCAAGATCTGACTATATAATTACTTTTATAATAAAAAGAATTATATAAATAAAAAAATGGTTTTATTTACTTTCAAAGTTTAATTTAAAACGGATTTAACAGTCAACATTTGGGAGACTACAAAATGCGGGTAGTTTTAACAGCGTCGGGTAAAAGATTTTCTATTTTTGTCTGTATATGTACCATACCTCTTCTACTTACTAAGGTTAAAAAGATTCAAATAAATGATCACTTTGCCGACTTATTTAACAATAATAGAATGAGGGAAAACTGTGTTACAAACATGAATATTTGGGTAAGTCAATGCTAAGATTTGAATCACGAACTCCTCTTATTTACCTATTGTGCAAGTGTCTGCCCTACTTACAATTCGTACTGGTTTACATTCGTATTTATTATTAATTCCGAAATACTCAAGTTCCTCACGTACAAAAGCATTTTTTTTTAATTTATATCTTTATCGTAAATAACCATATCTAATTCCTCCGTTTATTTTACGATCTTAAGCCGTAAAATCGTATATTCTCTTTGTTGTTGGTAATCCCTTTTGACTTATTATTTTTGTTCACTTTGCAAAGGTTAAATGAAGGCAAGGCAGCGATGGTCACGTACGGCATAGCCAGTGGCGCCGACGTTCGGAGGAAAGGCAACAAAATACATAGAGCCAAAAAAGGAGAGTCCAGAACTAGATGTTTACAGACGCTTTCTTCGTCGTCTGAAAAGAATGCTGAAAATATGTTTGGTATGGTTTTTCTTCATGGTCCTAAGTGCATAATTTAAGTTTCAGAACACAGACAAAAACTGAGTGGTGATAGTTTAATCAGCATACTTTTGCAAACGAAAACAGATGAAATTTATATCAGTTGGAAGATAATTTAGATCAAGGGCGCATCATACGTATAGATAAACGTGTAAAATCTGAAACAATAGTAAACTCAGATAACAATGACATAATAATACGGATACGTTTCTATGTAAATGCTACTCGTAGCTTGAAGATGTAAGACACAACATGAAGTCGTGTGAGACTGTCGTCGACGCGAATCCGTCCTTACATTCTTTATCTAATCTTATTATAGTTAATCAATATCCTGAATGTAGTCGTTTTAATTTATCGGTAATTGATTTTATGTTTTTCTATACGGCCCTTCATTTGCGCCGGTTAGGTGGTGTTTTAATTTTTTTTAATTCATGTGTTTAGTGAATTAAAGTAAAATTAGTGTGTTGAGAAAAAACAAGAGTTTATTTACTTTTACCAGTGGGTACTGCGGACGTTTGGTAAGTATTTTTTTTTATATTCAATACCAGCATTGATTACAATGCTGACAAATAAATAGCCAACTGTTTACGTTTCCCGCTCGGTAAAAATTAAATACCCAGGTAACAAAGTAATTAAAAAATATATATATTATTAATGTAATAATATAATATTATAATTATTCCTTTGTCATTTATTTAATTGCATTAAATAAATTTTGTAGTGATCGATAAAATCCTTTTTAGTAGTTTTTGTAGTTTATGCAGAATAACATTGTTCCTTCTTGTAACGTAGGAAGGGATCGATTTAAGATTTTGTTTCATTAGAACGGATGTATTTATGCCAAATCAAGATTAAGTATAATAGGATCGACTGCTTCAGTCTGGGAATATTCATGTTTTGTGATGGAGCCATAATTTTTTGGACAATAGCTGTCAACCACAACACCGTCCGCGCGGAATTAAAAAAAATACTCAATAATAAGCCTAAGTGTTTTTCTAGACTATGGTCTATATTCATGCAGCCGTTTGGGAGATTCCTTCAAACAAATGCCAATTGAAAGGCCAATAGCCGGTGGTTAAGGGTACGGATTTCCGATCACGTGGTCGATGGTTCGAATCCCGCTATCCGACTATTGTCATAAACCATATCCTAGCACAAGCCTAGAGTTGAGTTGGAATGAAATACAAGAAATATAAGTAAATTAAGGAAAATCTGCTAATATTTTGAAAAAAACATCCGTCCGTCCAGAGATATTATTCGCATTTATAATATTAGTAAGATATGTAATCGAATACGTAAACAAATTATGATGATAAAATATTATCGGAAGACATAGGATATTACCTGTCGTAATTTTTCTTTGTATTATTTTTGCAAATTTTTAAGCAGTTTCGAAACAAAATTATTTTATAATACATACGAACATTCATCCCTTATTTAGGCTTTAAACAGTGGTACGATATAAATTGCAAGTACTTAATATTTTGAAAAATTTATTAGAGGCGAGTAAATATAGCCCTATACCACAATGTTCATTTGTGGTACAATTTATTAAGCATTACTCTTTCAGATTTGACCTTTGGCACAATGTTTTCAATATTTGTTGCGTTTTCTACAAAAAAAATCTGTCTTGTATTTCTCACGCCATCTGTTACAAACTGTTAAAAACAATAAGATATAATATTTGTTTATAATACGCGATATATATTATAATCTATTTATTAGAAGATATATACATTTTACATTATATTTCCAAGCACATTTTAAAAATTCCATGCAAATATGTTTAGGAGATATAAGATTTTTAATCAGACACAGAGACTCCAATTCAAATATTATATATTTTCCGTGAATATTGCCTTAACTAAAAAAACTACAAACTTTATTTTCATTTATTAATAAAATGTACTGTCCTTTCTGAGTAACTCAAATAATTTAGGCACTTATCACTAAATCAATATACTAAAAGGAATGGTCATTAATGCGATAACAAAATGTTATAGTTATATGAAAACTTAGCCTTTTAGTCAAATTGCCAATTTTGCACGCAGTAGCTGCAGTATCGTTATGTTTCCAGTTAGGCGACGATATATATATTAATGGTAGAAGAGATTTTAGTAAAAGTTTAAGTAATAGCCATCTACTTAGACCTGATTAGAAAATTTGCTCTACTTTAAAACAATGACGTATAAATTATTTCCTTCTTTTTAGGGTTCCGTACCTCATAGGAAAAAAACGGAACCCTTATAGGATCACTTTGTTGTCCGTCCGTCCATCTGTCAAGACCCTTTTTTATATTAGTTATTAAGAAAATTTAATATTCCGAGAATTTTTTTACAGTAGGTTACTGCCTAATCTGCACAAAGACCTCACCATTTTCATTCCACTTATCTTTCTTGCAGTGGAAACTGATTCAATGTCTTTCATACAACCGCAGCAACGTTTCTTTATAAAAATCTATGTGCATATAAATAGAATATGTTACAAAACAGAACATGAAAAACCTTTTAAATCTAACAGGTTTAACGCGTAGAAATCATCGATCGTTATCAATGGAATAAAACTTTATATCGTAACATGTGGACGACCGCGACTATGTCTGCGCCGAAGTAAAAATAACTTAATACCCTATGTGTTCTTCCAGACTATGCTCTATATCTATGCCAAATTTCATCGAGATACGTTCAGCCGTTCTGGAGATATCTTCTTACAAACATCCATCCAAACATTCGCATTTATAATATTAGTAATATTAGTGGCTTGAATTTTATATGATTTATAGTTTTTATGTGTTCAATAATGACTTGTCGTGATATAGTTTTTATATTTGACTGCGACAATTGTGATATTAGGTATCTACACCTCAACAATGATAAGAACATTCAGTAACGTTTGACGCACATCTATTGCCGTAAATATACGCTGTAGCGCTCGTGTTATTGTGCGATTGTGATACTACAACAGGTATTGTATACTAACATAAAGAATACATAAAATCTTCATATATACCTTCTCGACGTAAACAAGTCGGTTATGTAAATAACAATACATATTACTTCTTACTAATATTGTTAATACGAAAGTGTAGATCGATGAATGGATCGACGGATCTTGATGAGATTTAGCATAGATGTAGAACATAGTTTGGAAGGACATATAGGCTACTAATAAAGTTTTTTTTAGAACCGCGCGAACGGAGTCGCGGGCGACACCTAGATTATTATGAATGTATTGCACATATTTAACATACATATAATATACGAATATTTTTGCTTATCTTGTACGTATGTCTTGTTCAACAAACATCATATTTTTTTTCATATTCTGTATGGCTCTTGATGAGTTGTCTACAAAAAGTAGTTTTATGTTCTCATTTTTTAATAAACGTAGTTGCCGCACACGACTCAGTCCGCGAGGAATAAAAAAAACTTGTTCTATGTGTTCTTAGAGAATATGTTCTATATGTTTTGCAATTTCAGCGAGATCCATGCAGCATTTCTGTAGATACTTTCTAACAAACATCCATCCATACATACAAACATTCGCATTTATAATAGTAATGAGAATTCTATTTTTGTAACATTTTGAAATGTTATTTTTCTTTTTAAATAGTTTTGATATTCTTAATATTTTGATAGCGTGTTAAATCTCTTTCCACCGAATTTTTTATTTTATTATATTATTGGTATTAAAAATAAATTAAAAAAATGCAGTCTGTATGACTCATAATGTGTGTTTTCATTGATTAAATTTATTAGTTCCTTTGAAATACTATGATTCATACAATATCTCTATTTACTTATCATTAGTTCTTACACTTACTACTTATAAAATTATCCGCAAACTTTGCCCCATTGTAATCATTTGCTCTATCAAATATCAAACTTAAAATAATAAGAGTACAAAGGTCAAAAAAAAATCAACTAGACTTTTTTAACACTTATCACTACTGAAACCAGTCGATAAAAATTATTCTAAAAGCTGTCGTGCGCGGCTCTGTTCGCGCGGAATTAAAAAAAAACACAGTAAGTAGCCTATGTGTTCTAACAGACTACTTTATACATCTGTCCTGAATTTCATCAAAAACATTTGAGCCCTTCTAACAAACATCCATCTAATCATTTGTATTTATAATATTAGTATTATAAGATGGATTTCTTTAAAAAGTTTTCCGTTTCAGTTACCTAAACACATCTCCATTTTCGACAGATTATTTATTACCTATAATCAGCTGACAAAAATGTTGACAGATTGACAGACTTTTTGTACAAGAAACAGTAAAAATCCAAAAAATAAATTAAAATTATTAGTGTGATATTTATACGATATAGAATTTTTATTATATTACACAGTAGTAAATCACTATGATAGAGAAGTCACGATTTTCGTATTTTATACTAATGCGATGCTTTTATTTCCGATTTACATCGATAATTAAATATGAAAACAACTGTGGTATAGTTTATGCTTATATTATTTTATGAGGTTTTTATGTGTATTAGCTGTCGCCCGCGAGTGCGTCTGCTCGGAATTAAAAAAATAGCCATTTATGACAAATTTCAGTGAGATCCGTAGAGCGGTTCTTTAGATATTTACAAACATACATCCATGCATCCAACTTGCGTATTTATAAGATTTTCCTTTCAGGCCATATGATAGAATGAGAGGAAGTCTGGCGACACAGGCAAGCGCCTGGACGAAGTTCAGGCTGCTCATGTGGAAGAACTTCATGCACCAATGGCGACACAAGAAACAAACCCTCATAGAGTTAGTTCTGCCAGTCGCCACCATGGCGCTAGTGCTAATATTACGACAACAGATAGAACCAGTGGTACAAGACACCAAGATATATCCGCCGATTAGAGCACATACCCTCAACTATTCTTTACCGGTGTTGTAAGTGTTATTTACATTTTAATCTTATACCTTTTCTGTTCTCTCCATGTCTGGTTCTTGTCTTCTAAATAATTTATATAAGTATCCACTACATTTTCAATCGTGTTATTTTCACGTAATTTAGAAATTGCATAAAGATTATTGTTTGCTTTCATCAAACTTTTATCAGTATTAAAGTATGAAACTTGGAAAAAACTATAATAATAATAAAGACTAAGAGTTTCGACCAACATCTCAAGAAGCTCTCGCTAAACAGTTGGATTAAGGGTCCGATACAAAAGGCTGTTATCCTAGAAACCGCACGCATCGTGAGAAGGTTCCTGTCTCTGCAGCCCTGACCACTGGTTGTTTTGTTGGTGGTGCTCTATTTTTAATATAATATATTTTGTATAATTTTTAATTTTTCATATGAAATGTAATATATTAAAAATAAGTTTAATAAATGAATAAGTGAAGTAAAAAAAGACTGATACTTATTATGAAGGTAGATTAATAAAAATTAGTATCCCTGACACTTTTTGTTAGACTTACATTTGTGTTAAAGTGTTCATATTATATTTTTGTTTTAGGATCGGTATGAACATTACCCAATTATCATTCGCATATTCTCCTGAGAACCCGATGTTAGATGATGTTGTAAGGAGCGCTGTTGTCAATTTGTTAATATTGAATATAAGAGATTTATTGCCGACCATATTTCCGGACCTGGCTGACGTGGAGCTACGACCGAGAAATTTAAACAGGACAATTATTTTTGAATTTCTAAAGATCTTTGTCAAAGTTAAAGCTTACAATAGTAGCACAGAATTAGAAGGTATTTACGGACAAGAAGAAGAAACTCAAAAAGTTTTAGCCGCTATTGAATTTGATGACAATCTAAAAGGTTTGTTAATTTTTTGTTAACATTATTTTTTATTGTTTTAACTACAGTGTAATTATTTTAAATGTTCTTTTAATTTTAAAATTTAATACGATACGTATTCTAGAGCGTATTTAGGCTAAAGGTACTTAGTTATCATGAATGTTAATTACATATTCTCAATTAAAAATTTAAATTTTCACTCACTTTCAACGAATGCAAATAATACAAGTAGTTCAAAATAAATAATTTTAAATTTTAGACGCAACTGAATTGCCGATAAATATATCGTACGCGTTACGATTTCCCGAAAGGCCGCGACTGAATTCATTCTACCTACAAGGAGGTCGCACATGGCGGACAGATGCCATTTTCCCGGTTTTCGAATTACCCGGACCAAGATTTCCTTATTCATGGGAAGGAGGCAATGATCCCGGTAAGTTAATGACTTGAATTTTCACTGCTGAATTACATATGCAAAATATCTTATCTTTTCTGTTAAAGATAATGTGACGTATAACGGCAAACGCGACGCTAGATTTAGATAGATTTTTAGCTAAAATTGAGGGTTAGCAGTCATCATTCGTCTACTCTATCTCGAGTTTAGATACTAAGATTTTGATTCTCTGAAACTAACAGCCATTAATTCGAGTGCGCGAATTGAGTCAGTAACGATTTTTTTTTCTTTAGGATACGTTAATGAAATATTCATAGCACTGCAACACGCTGTATCAATGGAATTAATATCGAGAATGACCGGCAACAATCTGCGTCGGTTCACAGTTAACTTGCAAAGATATCCACACCCGCCTTATGTTGAGGACCTTGTTATAGAAGCTTTGCAGCTTTTGTTTCCTATGTTTGTTATACTAAGCTTCAGTTACACGGCTGTTAACATTGTCAGAGCGGTTACCGTGGAAAAAGAACTACAACTAAAAGTTAGTATTAATTCATCATTATGGTACACACAGCTATTAAAGTGTTTAATTTGGATGAAAGGAGTAATTCTTCATATTGAAATGTTGTAGTATGTTTTAGGAATCGATGAAAATAATGGGTTTACCAACTTGGTTACATTGGACGGCGTGGTTTTGTAAACAATTTCTCTATTTGTTGTTTTCAACGATACTCATAGTCGTGCTTTTAAAGGTCAGCTATTCGATTTTCTTTTGTTATTGGTATACGATTTAAATGTTATTTGCATTATTATAAAATAAATTTATTTTCAGGTGAATTGGTTTACAAATGAACAAGGTTTCAATGATTACGCCGTGTTCACACATACGCCATGGACGGTTTTATTTTTCTTTATCACTTTATATTTAAGTTGCATGATATTTTTCTGCTTTATGATCAGTGGCATGTTTTCTAGAGGTATGTATTATTATTAAAATATATTAATATTCTATACTTTCATTTTTTAACACGTAAATACCTTAATTATTGTAGGAAGTTCAGCGGCTCTTTTCGCTGGTGTTGTTTGGTTCTTGAGTTATGTTCCTGCTGTACTCTTAAGTCTAGATTTTGAAGTGTCCACCGCAGTACAAGTGTTGACCTGCTTCAGTATTAATACAGCTATGTCTTATGGCTTTCAATTAATGTTGGCAAAAGAAAGTACCGGCGGTGAGTTTACGTTTTTATCGATATCATTCAATATAAATTAGTCTAAATTGCTTATATTCTAGATTTTAATTCTGTGTAAGTCAAAGGGTATAATTGTATAAGATATACAAACTGCTCATTTGATGTTAAAAGTAGTACGGACCTGCAACGTGGAGACAATATTGCAAAGATTAGAATTATTGGGGCTTCCTTGAATATTATAGTGATATAAGTACCCGTTGCATATAAGAGATTAAAAAATGTCTTCTTTAGGCATCCAATGGGGTCAATTCATGGCATCCAACGCGGTGGACTCTTCGCGCTTCGTGTTTGGGCACGTCGTCATCATGTTACTTGTCGACTGTTTGCTCTACATGCTAATTGCTTTGTACCTTGAGAAGGTGCTACCCGGACCGTACGGCGTTGCGCAGCCGTGGTACTTTCCCTTCATGCGAGAATTTTGGTGCCCCCAGAAAAAGCATGTACCAGGTACTTAAGTGTTGCCATTTTAATAAAAAAAAATTGTTGCCAGCTTTTAAACATGAGAGTAAAATATAAAAAAATAGCATGGAGTCATAAATGTGTTTTTTCATGCAACATGTAAATTAAATAAAATAATGATGAATAATTTTTTTTCCAGAGTTGTTCTTTGGTATGTTAATATATTTTTTAATAAAACTAATATCTCAGCAAATACTAACAAATGCTTAATGTAAATAAAGGCGTTAATGGCATTAATTCAAAATTAAACATTGAGAATTTTGCTTTAATTTCAGATGATCATATCGACGAGGATAGTAATATAATAAAAGAGAAAGATCCTCTTGGTCACGAAATCGGAGTAAAAATTACTGTGAGTGATAAATTAACCTCTTCACTTATAATAACTGTTATTTAACAAGCTATCGACACTGTCCATACAGTATTAAATTAAACAGTAGCCAGTATGTACTAGACTATGTTCTACATCTATGCCAAATGACAACAGAATCCATGCAGCTGTTCTGGAGACACCTAATAATAAACATTCGCATTTTTAATAGTAGTAATATTAATCTGCAATTAGATTATGCAATATTGGTTCTATAAAATTTACAAACCTAAATTGAAAAACAATTAAATATTTAGATTCTTATAGCACTTAAGATCTTTATTAGATAAAATCTTACGTAAATAATTTATGATAATTATCAATGTGTCTATCGACTTCCAACTTTCATTTACATTTTCAGAATTTAACGAAAGTCTACGGCAACAACGTAGCAGTAAATAATTTAAATTTAAACTTATACCAAGACCAGATTACAGTATTATTAGGGCATAATGGTGCGGGGAAATCCACTACAATTTCTATGATTACTGGTAAGTACAATAATAATAGTTGTTCATACAAAAATAGACTGGTGACAATGATTTATAATAACTGTATCGATATGTCGAAAATGATAAGGAATGATTAATTTACCGATACGGGCGCTACAAATAAAACAAATCAATAACTAGTATATTTTACATAGATAAACGATATTAAATGTTTCTATCACATCCTAATTTTTAATCAGACTATGTTTTTTTCTGAAATGTTATCGCGTGAAGAGGAAATGCGATAGTTCAATACCTAGATTTGGTGCAAAATTAACCCGAATTTCAACTTTTAATTTTCAATTTTTCATGATTAAATGAAAACATAAAAGCAAAAAGTATTTTTTTTTAAGTAGTAAAGGACACGGTAGTCTATTCATCTCACCTTCCTAAACTGATTCCATCTGCTTTAAATTACTTAATCTATAATATATTTTGTAGGTAACGTAGAGGTGACCCGCGGTACAGTATGGGTGGCGGGTTACGACGTACGACAGCACTTGAATGAAGCCCGCGCTAACCTCGGCCTGTGCCCACAACATAATGTACTGTTCAACGAGCTTACTGTCAAAGAACATCTACAATTCTACGCCCGACTCAAAGGATACACGGGGCAACAGGTCCACGATGAAGTGGATATGCTTATAAGCAATTTGGAAATGCAAGACAAAGTAATTTGATTTTATTATAAATAAATTCGCTTCCACGTTGATCACTAGTTAACATATTATTTGAGTTTATCGATAAGATGGTGACTGAAGTCTTTAAAAATAATAAATCTTTCCAACTGTTGATTGGAAACTCTTGTTAAATGGTACGCACTAAGATATCCAATCATCACATACAAATTCTGGCGCTTCTAATGAACCTACGTAACGAGCCCACATAAGTTTGTTAAATAACGCGATTTATATAAGTTTTATTTTCTCTTCTTTAGACGGAGAGGTGACGAGACGATGAGAATTTTTTAAATATTATAACATGCAATTGTTTCATAGCGCGACTACCTAGCGGGCGGGTTGTCAGGCGGTCAGAAGCGACGGCTTTGTGTGGGCATCGCACTCAGCGGCGGTGCCAGCGTGGTGTTGCTCGACGAGCCCACATCCGGCATGGACCCTGCTTCGCGTAGAGCGCTCTGGGATTTGTTACAGAAAATGAAGAAAGGTATTTTAATAAGTCTTATGCTAGGATATAATCTTTGCTTTACCAGTTTGCAGGATCATCAAAATAAGCGTATTAAACAGAATAGTTATAGTATGGAGGTTAATGAAACTTTTATGAATGAATACCAATTTCTGTTACTAGGTCGTACCATGATCCTGACGACGCATTTCATGGACGAGGCAGACATCTTAGGTGACCGTGTGGCGATCATGTCTAGTGGCCGGCTGCAGTGCGTCGGCTCACCGTACTTCCTCAAGCAACACTACGGCGTCGGATACACACTGGTCGTCGTCAAAAAAGAAGATTTTTCACCAGAAATGTGCACGGATATCATCAATAAATATATACCGAATACATTAATAAAAGAAGACCGTGGTAAGGAGCCGTTTATGTATTTCTAATTGAATCCACGTTGACATATTTGACCACTTCTAGGTACGAAGGTTTTTAAAATACAATTATAAAGTTTTTTCTGTTTACAGGTACGGAAGTAACATATGCTTTAACGAATAATTACTCGTATTTATTCGAGGATATGTTAAACGACCTTGAGAGAAACGCTGAGAATATACATTTCAAGAATTACGGATTGGTTGCGACCACATTGGAAGATGTCTTCATGTCGTAGGTTTTCATATTTTTATTTACTTTCCTTGCCGTGTTTACACAGCCATAACACCGATACAAAATATGTTTTTAAGTCTGTATTTAAAAATAAAATATATTTTAGGGTGGGTTCTGATGTAGAGCTTCAATCAGACGTGGACGACACTGCGACCGTATGTACATCGACCAGTGGTATTGAAGACATTCTGAGGTACGAGTGGGGAACGGCTTCGACTGATCAACGTGAGTATAATTCTATTTAATTTCCGAGAAGGTTAAAATTGAATGGAAATAGCAATTTAATCGTACCGGCCTAGAACCTAATCTATAGCGTCCTAATATAAGTCATGCCCTCATTATAAAAAAGAAAAGTAAACTATTTAAAAACGGGTACACTTACTTATTAGTTTAGAATCGACAACGACTAGTTTTATACCCATCCAGGGTACTTTTTTACGGTAAAAGATTCTAGCTATTTGGTTGGATTCATAAAAATAATTACTTAATCTTCACTTACAGTGGATAAACAAGAAGAGAACTTGAGTGGCCACCGTCTTATGTGGCTGCACGTCGTGGGAGTGTGGCAGAAGTTGTGGTGGGTGTGGAGCAGGTCGTGGGGCGTGCTCGTCCTGCAAGTGCTGGTCCCGCTCGTCATGATCAACGCGACCCTCGGCGTGCTGCAGTACATCGTCTCTACTGTACCAGCTATACAGTCCCGAGCACTCACTCTTGCTGAAGGGTAAATGTGTACCTAACTGCCATACTCTATAGTTACTGAAACAGTCCCTTTGCTATGCTAAATCTTAACTGATTGAAGTCCACCCTTAACAACGAGGGTTCTACTATATATAATATATAGATATTCACATAACAGTGACAACAGTGTGACAACAGTCTACTGTCTTGACCTTTAAGTTTTTGCAAGGGACAACTGCTGGTAATTTGATTGTGGGTAGATACGTTTTTTGTCGGTATAACGGTTTTTTTAAAATCATTTTCTTGATACAGATATTTACCGACGGAGACGTTGTTAAGTTACAACCTAACATCAGAAACGACAATGGGTGGACTGATGAAGTTGGGATACGAGTTGTTCTTCGGGACTAGTGAGTCAGACACGATGGCACTCACAGTACTCGACGACCAAACAATCGACGATTACTATATGGAACAAGTTAGTTGATACAGTTTTTTTTCCACATCTTCTAATAATATTTTCATAGCAACAAGGGAAGCGAGCAAGCAATTTAAGTAATGTTAAACACTGTCTTTTGTTGACATACATGGGGTAGTTGTAAATAAGAGTTAATTCTTTCAGACTACAGTGCTATATAAGAATGTAGCACAGATGTGTTGATGGTAGAGAGTAGACATGTAAAATGAGGCTTAGGTTAGCGCTACTTTAGCACTAAAACAGAAATGTATTAGTATATTTTCAGCATTGTATATTAATGTACTGAAGTTGTCGTAATAAAGCAAATTTAATCATCAAAACAAATATTATAAAACAAATCAAATGATTATCTTTTTTTATCAATTTCCCAGTACATTGAAGATTAAATGTGAGATTTAAATTTACTTAACTACGTCAACAATAATCTTCATTATCTGTCTGTCTGTAATCTATATCACCCAGTTTTATTTTGATACTAGCTGTACCCCGCGATGCCGTTCGCGTGGAATTAAAAAAAAACTTAATAATTAGCCTATTTGTTCTTCTAGACTATGTTCTACATCTCTGCCAAATTTAATTAAAATCTGTTGTGCCCTCCAGGAGATACCTCCAAGCAAACATCCATCTAAACATTCACATTTATAATATTAGTAAGAAGTAAGATAAAAATGATAAGAATTTTATAAAAATTTAAACATAAATAAAGGTAAATAGTGAATCATTTCTAATTAATGTCTAAAATATTAGTAAAAGGGCCTCTAACAGTGGTAGAGCCCGCTTTAACATCTTCGCACGAATTGGCCCGGCCAGCCCGGTAAAATACCACGACCATACAGAAGACAGGCGTGAAGTGGAAGCAATTCCGCGTTTCGTCTGATGAGTGTGCGTCCCGGAGGCCTAATTTAGGCCTCTTTCCCTTCCCACCCTTTTCTTATAAGGAAAAGATGGGGAGTGGAAGTGGACCTTCCGGATGAGAGGATGCATGGAAAGGGAAAATATTTTATTTCTGTGCATCCTCTCCTCCGTCGATTTAAGCAACGCATATGCAATTGCGTATGTCTATGGGCAACGGTCACTTCGCTATTTCAGCGATTTCAGGTGGGCGCTCGTTCGTTTGTCACCTTTTACTATAATAAAATGGTAACATTTTGACCGTATTTTATTCGTAAATAACGATAATAAATCCAATCAATTAATATATATCAAAACCGGATGATGTTTATATTTTCAGATAATAATAAATCGATTATCTTTTAAATATAATTAAAATAACCACTTTAAAGTCGACGCTAGTACATTTAACCATTGGTTATTGCGCAACTAGAAGGGAATATTTGCAATCGAATGCAAGTCAAAGACTTACCACTTATCAGCCAATTACCCTGTTTTGAAACTGCAAACAAAATCGATGCCAGACAATGTTCCCATAATACTTCAACTGTCATATATCAGCACATTTTTATTACAATTCCAATAACCCCAATTGTGGCTTATTTCAAACCTTAATTTTTGGTGTTTCAACAATTCAGAATTCCACGAGAGCCAAAGAATAAAGACAAATTGGAATCAAAATTAATCTATTTTTGTTACAGATGGAGAATTCAATAACGCGTGGTTATATCCGCAATCGTATGCTAATCGGTGCGTCGTTTACCGACGATTCAGCGACAGCCTGGTTCAGTAATTTCGGCTACCACGATGTGGCCACATCGCTCGCCACAATGCACTCTGCTATACTCAAGGCGTGGAATACCACAGCTAATATCAACGTATTTAATCATCCCCTCAGAGCTGTATACAGAGATCAGGTATTGAAGTTAAATCACATCCATGATAATTTCGCATAGATAAAAAGCCGATTATTCGCCTGTTATTGAGACTAGCTGTCGCCCGCGACAATGTCCGCGCGGAATTAAAAAATTATATTTGTAGCCTATGTGTTCTTCTAGACTATGCTCTATATGTATGACAAATTGTCCAGCCGTTCTGGAGATACCTTCAAACAAACATCCATTTATCCATCTATCTAAACATTCGCATTTAAAATATTAGTAAGATGAGATTTTTGACAAGTTGTTATATATAGACTGAAATAAGGCTACAATGTACAATAACGAATTGAATAAAATTGTATTGTCGCTTGCTGTAGCAGAAACACTCGGCGAAGTTAAAGGTCTGGTGCGGCTTTGTTCGGTTTCGTGTTTCAAATTAGTTGAGGTTGAGGTTCAAGTAATATGATGTAATTAATAATAGTTTCTCGTATTTTCAGGGAAACTTACAACTAATGATCACTTTGTTATCTATGCAAATCGCTAGCAGTGTTGGAAATAGTTTGGGCATAATAAGCGCTGCCTTTGTTATGTTCTACGTTAAGGTAATTTTATTATTTCATACAACAGTTACGATATTCTTTATAAATGTATCATTGGAGAAATTCAAATCGCATTCGAGATTTGCAAAGTTTCCGCGTACTCTTGTAAATTACAGGTTTGATTCCTTGTTTATTATTATGTATGCATACTTCCGTGTTTTAAAATAAATGTACTTACAGGAGCGTGTGTCACGTGCCAAGTTACTGCAAAAGGCGGCCGGTGTTCAACCCGTCGTGCTGTGGGGCGCCGCCGCGGTTTTCGATTGGTTTTGGTATCTGCTAATAGCCGTCACCATTATAATTTCCTGCGCCGCCTTCGATGTCATTGGGCTATCAACTACTACGGAATTAGGTACTTAACCACTTTGTTTTAAAAAAAATGTGACTGCGACAAAAAATGTTAAGTTAGGTCTTTTGTACATGTCGTTTGTATAATAATACAATGTTCCACCTTTATTTAATTTTTTTACTTATGATAACTTTGTTTAAAATGAAACTGCTGTATTACAAAATGATTGTTTTTGCGTAGGACGTTTGTACTTCTGCTTGATGATCTACGGGGCGGCCATGTTGCCGATGCACTATCTCCTTTCCCACGTGTTTTCTGGACCGGCTCTGGGTTTCGTGATTATGTTCTTTATTAATGTATTGTTTGGTAAGTTTTGCACAAAATTAAACAAAACGAACATATGTCTTAATTAATTTTTGTTTGGTATAATGTTAATAATTTTCTAGGAATGATGGGATCTCAGATTGTTCAAGCTTTGGCTTCACCACAGTTAGACACGAAGGAAGTGGCCGATGTTATGGATAAAGTTCTACAATTTTTCCCCCTGTACAGCCTTGTCACGTCTGTCAGGTAATTCATGACTTCTGATCAATATCACAAATTCATATTACTTTGCATTAATAATATAACTAGGACTTAAATAACTTTACGATTTTAGGAGTTTGAATCAAATTGGTTTGACGGAGTATACTTGTATGCAGAGCTGCGACTATTTGGCCGCTGTGTTGCCGAATATGAGAGAATGCACGATGGAGATTCTTTGCGAATCTTTCTCAGAATCATGCTGCGGTGAGTCACATTGTCTTGAAAATATTGAGTACTCATAAAATAAGACTTAATTTAAAACGGAATTTTACACGTAAATCCACTATGATTTTCAATTACCAAAGTTAATTTGCACCAAACTTGTTAATTGTGTAATCAATTTTTTTGCAGTCCGTGAAAACCCGTACTTTGATTGGGAGGAGCCGGGTATTCTCCGATATCTCGTGTTCATGATAATCTCGGGTATTGTCTTTTGGCTTCTGCTGATGATGATCGAATACAAATTGATTCAAAAGGTAAACCATATTCACTGAATTACACACTAAAATGTAGTAAGTACCTAAATTTCTTTATAACTTTTGTATTTTTCTGTTTATGGATTTAATTCTTCACGACGGCAAACTGTTCGACCCTATGGTGTCTCTTAGTGATACAGCCACTGTGAGTGTGACAGTCAATTCTTTATTGTGTAGATATTTACTCGTGAGAAAGCACCGCCTGCTGTGGCCGAGGGTGATTTGGACGAAGACGTGGCGGATGAGGGTCGTCATGTGCAACGCATCGGCGGCTCCTCGCTCGCCCAGCACGGACTTGTAGCGAGGAACCTCTCTAAATACTACGGGAAGCATCTGGCTGTTGATCAAGTGTCCTTCAGTAAGCATACGTAATTATAATCACGTACTTATTTGAATGAATGAACGATGAATTTGGTCATACGATGTAGTTCATTCATTCTAATAAATTGTGTCATGAACTTAACTTTCTCATTATTCATTAATTAATCATTTTGTATAAAGTAATTTTGTAAAATCTATTTAAATATATTTAATCTGCATATATGAATGCATGAGTAAAGCCATGTTTAAATGATTTTTAATTATTATTCAAGTAACAAAATCTTTAAATATATATTACGTCATTTTTCTTTAGGTGTAAGCGATGGTGAATGTTTCGGTCTGCTTGGTGTAAACGGTGCTGGCAAAACCAGTACGTTCAAGATGTTGATGGGCGATGAGACTATCTCCAGCGGCGAAGCGTACGTCAGTGGTTATTCGGTTAAGAAAGACATCACCAAAGTCTACGAGAATATTGGTAAGAGCTTCAACTATAATACGATTCACGGTGCAGATTAACAGTTTGCGAAAGTGGCACTTAAAATTTGTATGGATGGTCGATATTATGTGGTTGAAAATTGTTTGTTGTAGTTCGAAGGTCTAATTATCTTTGAAATTATTCGCAGGATACTGTCCTCAGTTTGACGCTGTGTTTGGAGAGCTGACAGGTCGAGAAACATTGTTGCTCTTCTCTCTGTTCCGCGGTCTTCCTTACAAGAACTCTGACGTACGAGCCGAGTTGCTTGCGGCGTCGCTCGGCTTTACAAAACATTTAGATAAAAGGGTAACTTGTATAATTTAATATTACACGTTCGGATTGAAACAAAGACTCAGATAAGAAAACTGTTTTATTTTATAATATAAAACACCGAATGTTAGAAAGTGTTTATTTATTACTTTCTTAATTAATATTTTGCAAGTCTTATATGAAACACTTAAGTAACTGATTCGCTGTGAGATGTAATTCTACCACAAACATCCCCTTGTTTGCGAAGCGGGCGGAACCAAAAAGGTTGAATTATACGCCGCTCATTTCATATCTTAGTCACCGGAAATATGATTGTCGCTGTAGGTGGAGCAGTACTCGGGCGGCAACAAGCGCAAGCTGAGCACGGCGGTGGCGCTGCTGGGACGCACGCGGCTGGTGTTCGTGGACGAGCCGACGAGCGGCGTGGACCCGGCGGCCAAGCGGCAGGTGTGGCGCGCGGTGCAGGCGGCGCGGCGAGCGGGCCGCGGCGTGTTGCTCACCTCCCACAGCATGGAGGAGTGCGAGGCGCTCTGCTCCAGGCTCACTATCATGGTCAACGGACGCTTCAAGTGCCTGGGCACGCCTCAACATCTCAAGAATAAGTTCTCTGAAGGTATTATTAATAGCTTATTTAATTTTATCTAACATATGACCGGTCTTTTCGAAATAAAGACAATTCCATGTTGTATTATAATATAATAGGATCCGGAATAAGTATGGTTCTTATGAGATACACATTTTAATATGTTTTCTGAAAGTATTTAAAAATTAATAGAAAAACTACGACATAGTATCAAACGTTATCTATTGCGGCATGCAGGGCCATGTATTTACCTAGATTAACTAAGAAAGAATCTTAAGTGTGCAGCCTTGGTCTGCTTTAAAAGTAGGTAATGTGTCAAAGAATTTTTTAATTGCAAAATCTTTTTTCAGAATAATAAATTTTATTATCTGCCTTTATCAAAAAATTGTACAAATTAGCTGCGATTTATTTACAAAGTGTTCTATAAAATGTTTATTTCCAGGTTTCACTCTGACAATAAAAATGAAAATGGATGAAGATGGAACACCAAATGAGAACACAGTTGTGTCTGTGAAGAATTTCATCAATTGTAATTTCACCGATCCAAAACTCATGTAAGTTGTCCATTAAAAAAAAAACATTTTTGTCATTAGGCATAACTTTTTTGTCTGTCTGTATCATCATATCTTTTTTTATTCCCAGGGAAGAGTATCAAGGTCTATTGACATACTACTTACCGGATAGAAGTATGGCGTGGTCTAGAATGTTCGGCGTCATCGAGCGAGCCAAGCGAGAGCTGGAAGTGGAAGACTACAGCATATCGCAGACCACACTAGAGCAGATATTCCTGCAGTTCACTAAATACCAAAGGGAAGGTATCCAGCAAAGTTCCTTGTAGGGCGCGGTGTTGTGAAAAAGCTATTGAGGTAGTCAACTCACTAATCTCATGATTGGTCGTTAATATAATTTACGGTCTGCTCTCTGTTTTGTGCCGTATGTTCGTTATAGTTTTATTACTTTGAGTTTGGAGTCGAAGCAGACGTACGGAAACTACTGTTATCTTAGTTTGTTTAAGGAGATTATGCGGGAGGGATAATTATGTTTTTCTAGTAGTAAAGGAAACTACGGATATATGAACCAACGTTTCTTATATGTTTACCTCCGTTCCAGTTTTCTCCTTACATGCGTCAAAATTTTTGACAAAAGTGTTTATTACATATTAACTCTTGTTTTTTGGATACCTATTGATATGTGCGCACAATTGTGTTATTTTTGCGCGGCTGTAAAAGTGATATAGACCAAATTTTGATAATACAATCGGATTCTGTATGAGATATATATGTATATCAGTCGTTTAGTTGTAAGTGCTCTTGTTTTTTATTATTTTATTAAGGCAAACTCTATTTTTTGTAACTAATGTTTTATAGAAGTAATTAAATGAAGTCAACGTTAGAAAAAGTGTTTACATTTATTTATTTAGGACAATTTTGCTCTCTAAAATTGCCTTCTTTATCGTAGAATGAATTTTAACATCTAAACGATTTTAAATTCTAATTTTGTTTTTATACAAAGATATAGGAACATACTGGTCAATTGTAAATAGGTTAAATGTTTTGTACTGTAAATATATGTAATTTTATAACGCCATAGTTATCAAGTTCCACTTTTTGCGTATTACATCATCATCTGATTGCAAATTAGGCAAAATGAAGCGTATTATATTGTGCATTTTTTTTTAATTGAGTATTCATACTCACATTTTGGTTTTAAAATTAGCTGTAAATTTTTATGAAAGTTTAGGTGAAGTTAGTAAAAATTTGATAAAATAATACTTGAAATATGATATAAAATTTATCATATTTTACTAATAGTACTTTGCCCTTGTATTTTACCGCCTAAATTATGTTATTACAAAGATGGTAAACGTCACCCGTTATATCGTGAAAACCTACAATATTTTTATCGAAGCGTTAATGTAAAAAATAAAACATATTTGTTAAGTACATTAGTTTTATTATAAATCATGTAAACCTACATCGATACATACATACGAAGGTTTTTCTTATTAAATATAGTTAAGCAAAATAAGTATGTCCTGCATAAAGGTATCACATATAAAGCCATCATCAAATTAAATAATCAAAATTTATCTAAATAAGGACCCATTCACACAGACCGAAAGGCGAAGAGCAGAACAAATTTTTATCGCAAATAAAATTGAACTTTACGCAATTGTAACAAGCTTTAATTTTACTATACACGTCTCTTTTACGCTTATTCAAAGTAAAATTAAACCTTATTTCAACTGCATAAGGGTCAATTTTATTTGTGATTATATCCGCTCTGGTCTTACCCCGTTCTGAACAGAACCTTATGCGATCAGGTGAAAGATTAAAAAATATTTTTTTTAACTTTAAGTATGAATTCTATTAAAAACTGGCGACATTGTGACAAAAACTGGCAAAATTAGGAACGTCATTCATTATAGTGACAATTACCTTAAATTAATAAATATAGGCAATAAATTCTTGTTGCTTGCAAACACATCACAAATCATATCACAAAATTACACAATCATATTGATTTACAGCCGCCACAAATTATACTTCGAATTATTCATTATTATTTTAAATTAATGAGTAACATTTATTTTTATGCATGAATATGGTTTCATTAGCACTAAATTATCTAACACATTCAATATTTTTATTTTTTTTATATTTTGGACAAAAATAGAATTAAAATGAGACTTTGGTGAATTACTTTTTAAAAAGTTCCCACATTTTTTAACCCTTTTCAGATATTATTTTTTGCTTATCAATTTTTTTATCAACAATTTTTTTTTACAAATTAAATACAATTTATTGAATAGTTTTAATAATACTGATATAAACTGCAACAATCGTAGATATGACGAAAAAATGTCACAATAATTTTTTTTCACTTATAATTTCCATTACCATAATAAATACTATTTGTATGGCTTTTTATCTTATCTCTATTGAGTTAAATAAACGGGAACTTTATCTCTTTGCCTAATAAATATAAAATTTCTTTAGGACAGAAAACAGGTTACCATATTCATGTTTTTTTTTACTTTATAATCATAATTGTACTTATAATAAAGCCAAAAACACACATTTATTTATCTTGAGTTTTTGAATAATAAATAATAATAATGTAAAATTTTATTAATAATAAATAAATTTGTCTAACTTCAGATATAAGTATATGTATCACAGCGCTATAATACATAGTTAAAAAAATCGATTTGGTCCGGATCGTATCAACAGAAGTCCAAATCAAAGAGAAAGCCAATTAGTACTTAAAACTATAAAGTTCGCTAAAAATGTTTTTAACTAATACTTCTTTAGTACGATTTTGTTTGAATACTGCCAGAAAAAAACTCCGGACATTCAATGATGTATTCGAAAAAAAATCAGATGCATTCGTAATTTTTCTTAAAGAAAGTTTTACGCAAATATTTGGGTAAATAAGCTATTTATACAAAAACGGCTAAGCACACACGTATATTCGTCCGGTGGCGTCACCGACTAGTTTCTAGCCCATAGGCGATCCTTCATCAGAGCGAGTGGAACTGGTATTATTTCGCGGACGTTCAAGAAACTTGAACAGCAACACCACCTCCGCTTTGGTATCAACATCGTCGCTGACGCCGGCGCACCCCCCGCCCCCGCCCTAAAAGCCCAGGCGCGCAATGAGCGACGGGCCGCGTCCGCGAAATAATACCAGTCCCACCCACCCTGATGAAGGGCCCCCGATGGGCTCGAAACTATTCGGTGCCGCCACGGTACGTCAGTGTTTAGCCGTTTTTATATAAGTTTATTATAATGTCTCACGAAAGTTTGAATTTAAATAAGCTATTATTACATTAGTATAAATCCGAACAATTAATCTACTTACACTACACACAATCTTAAAGCACCATAATATAATTTGCAATTAAAATAAGTACCTTGTAATACAAAATCTTTAAGTATAACTATCATTTCTAGACATGTACTAAAATTGAGTTAGCCTCTTCATACAAAAGGCAACGTAAATCTTCGATACTAAAATAGTATCCTTGCAGTCGCGAGTATCGCGTTGCGCGCGCTCCGTAGACACTATGTTGAATCGTCGACGCGAGTCTATTCGATCAGTAAAGGCAGTAGTGACTGCATTCCAACTATACACATTTGCTCCGACTTTTTCAAATTTACAACGTTTTTTCGCGACGATTTTGACAAATAGGTTACAAGCGACAAGTTTTTTCGATTAAACAAAATGTCGGAGACGCGTGCCTGTATCCGAACGTCCATTGAGTAAGTCGTTTAGCGACAAAAATTGTGGGTTTCCAAGATTTACGTTGCCTCATGTAAGAAAGGCGTTCGAGATTTTCCGATGCATACAATTGTAAAAGTGTAAAGAAAACTTAATAGTCAAATTGTACTTTCAGTCTTGGAAAGCTGAAATATCTGATTTGACGTAAAAATAATCTATAAAACATAGCTGGATATTTTTTAAATAAAAAAAATTTATAAAAGTTGTAGGTTAGAACTCAATTTTCTATATGTATAGTTCAGACTTGAGACGGAAAATTTTGCAAAATAAGGCTATAATAAAGAAAATGCTTCAAAATTTTTTGTAATATTGAATAATACATTTTATGCAAAGACACATTTTCATAATTATTTTCCTGATTCAGTCATATAGGATAATTAAAATATTAAACAAAAAAAATACTTTTATAGCATTAAAAAAAATCTAAAGCTTTAACCAATCGCTAACACATAGCTACAGGGTGTTTTATAAGTTTATTCAAAGTAATGGCTTATTATTATATGATAATAATTTATTATGAGCATAGCAAATATTGCTTAGTAATACGGATCTGACTTCCAATACCAAGCTATATTTTAAAGATTCACTATTCCACATCTATTTCATGTTATTTGATTTATATTTGTCTAAAATAATTTCGTTAGTTACAGTAAAACACGATTACAACACTAATAGATATACATTGTTTCAAATACACGTCTAAACATTAAACACCAATATAAAATAAGATACATCGATATTTCCAAATCTTTATATACTAGAAAACTTTCCAAATAAATACATTTATAATGCGCACACAATAACATGACTTCGTTCTTATCCAATCATGTTACGTCAAATTTCGTTACAAGAGCGAGAAGCAAGATACAACTTTACGTAGAGAATGAGACAGAACTACGCATTGCATGCCATCATGTTACTGCGCACGCAAGTTTATTATTTCTAATAAATTTATCTATTATTGTAGAGATTCATCTAAACGAGGTTACAGATTGATTTATTAATCATTATGAAGTAATTCAGTCACTGGTAAAAATTAAAAATTGTAAATGGCAATGGCAAAAAAGAAATGTAAAAAGTTTCGATATAAAAACCTAATATTTAAAAACATAGATATGCCTTTATTTTCATTATTAATTAGATATTTTACTTTACTCCCTTGTCTTTCGATATTTTTAATTACATGACTTGTATTATTCATGTCTACAAAGGCATATCAATGTATATAAATATTTAGTCGAAAACTTTTTAATATTTCTTAAATAAAAATAAAGTACAAAAAAAAACACGCTGTACATTTCATTGAAGAGTTGCTATAATTAACATCACGCTGTATTACCTTGCATCCTTGTGAAGCCGAGGAATACTTGTTCGAGCGTAGTCTGAGATACAGAGTAGTCCTCTATTGGCAGATCCTGACGTGCATTCTCCATGATGTGGAAAATCTTCCACCATGGTAGATCTTCATCTTTTAAATAGTAAGTACTTATTCCTAAGTAAGTTTCACTGGAAATATACATCAAAATTATGTTTAATGAAGCGTAAATTTCATGCCTTATACATTAAAAAAAAATCTTTTACTTACATTAGCTTAGCTTCATTGAAGTTGTCTGCTATATATTGATTTATACGAGACACATTGCTGTCTCTGTCCGGTCCAGATTTACTCTTCACTATTAACGTGTAACCTGTAAGACGTTCCAAAAACCCACTTTAAAACTTAATCTTTTTCACAATAAAGTATTATACAAATACGATTTTTAAGAGAACAATAGCTTTTTGCATTTAAAAAAACAACTAACAATTCAGATTCAAATAAGAGTAATATGTATGGTATTCTGGAACGTGAACTTTTTTAACCACTGAATTTCGATATCAAATCATCATTTATGAGTCAAAACCATCGTTTTGACTCATTTCTTGGGTCTATATCTTTGATCATATGTGAATGTGAGCCACTGACCTCTATTACATGGACAGGCTATAAACCGTGGTATTTTGTGCCTTTTTGATAATAGTCATTTTGGCGCTGAAGGTTGCGATTGTTAGGGATGGAGGGGATTCAAACTAATAATACACATAGAATTGTCAGGATCTTCAACATGCGCGTTTAAGTCAGAACCACGTGAAAGTTGTCATTTCCAAGCAATAGTCTATCCATATATAGAGATCAGTGTTTCAGTGTATGTTTGATCGTCGGTACTTTTAGAGATTATTATTTAGAATCTTTTGGCGCAAATGACATGCTTTCGTTATAAAGTCCAGTGACAGAATGAATAGTGAGGGGACATAAACGTCGACATTTTAATAAGGCTAGTGTTGTGCCAGTACACCGACACAGTGTCGGATTTTCTTCCTAACATTACCTTGTGAGAACTTAGTCTTGAGATGCTGCAGTGGTCCGAGGCAGTAGAGACGTCCGTTGACCATGACTGTGAGTCTGGAGCAGAGCGCCTCGCACTCCTCCATGCTGTGCGAGGTGAGCACCACGCTGCGTCCGCCGCGCGCCGCCGCGCTCACACAACGCCACACCAGACGTTTCGACGCCGGGTCCATGCCTAAACGATACATTTCAAATTAAAAAAAAAACTTTGATAGAAGTAAGCAGACAGCAGCAGCAGGCAATCATACATAACTTTAAATTGTCGAGACAAGTCGTCTAATCATCGACATTACGTAATTCGCTTAGCGACTACAATCGCCGGATATCGAACATTTACGTTTCTTTGTATACAAAGCACCTAAATTACCGCTGCACTCTATAAGGATAATAAAATTGCAGGGCCCCCGCGGTGACCTAAGGAGAAGATAATCTGAATAGGTATATCTCCCTCCATCATATTTCCAGTTCCAGTTTATTTTAATAGACATTAGTACTCTTTAAAATGAATTATTCTGAAAATTTCTGGCAATATTTACTCACCTGCGATGTCCATTCAAATATTTTCGCTTACCTGTAGTAGGTTCATCAAGGAACACAAGCGGCGAATCACCCAGTAGAGCTAAGGCGGTGCTGATTTTCCTTTTGGTGCCACCACTGCACTCGTGTACCTAATCGTAAAACAAAAACATTTTTTTTTTACATTAATCAGTTCATAGTTTTTACGCACCGTCCGCGCGGAAATATAAAAAAATAAGTAGTAAGTGTTCTACCAGACTAAGTTCTACATCTGAACCAAATTTCATAAAGATCCGTTGAGTCCTTGAAGAGACATCTTCTAACATCCATCCATCCATACATCTAAACTTTCGCATTTATAACATTAGTAAGAAGTAAGATAGGTATTTTTAGACTATTAGTTAGAAACATTTGGCGCGAATGGCGCGCTTTTGTTACTAAGTCAAATGTCAGATTGATTAGTGAGGGGACATAAACGTTGACAATTTAATAAGGCTAGTGTTGCGCCAGTACACCGGCACAGTGTCGGATTTTCTTTCTAATAGTATTATAAAAATACGAACCATTTTATCATAATGTGTGGTGAAGCCGAGCAGGTTGGCGAGATGCAGGGCGCGCGCTGAGCCCACTCTGACGGGGATACCGCGCAACAAGCAGAAGATGCGCAGCGTCTCCCGCGCCGTCAGGTTCTCCAGCAGGGCGTCGAATTGAGGACAGTAACCTAATATTTTTCTATCATTCAAATATACAAGTGTGCTATCACCAATTTGATAATATTAGTAAAACAATTTTGAATTCAAAAATTCTTACTCTATTACTCCAAAAAACACAGTTACACAATGTTTTGTTAAATACGTGTTTTAACTCTTTGACTGCCAATGATTGATATGGACGTCAGCGTGGTTACCAATGAGTGTGTTTTACTCTTAAATATGTATCACAAAAAGTGCTTCCGATATAAGTAATATTGTTATTTATTTTTATTTGTCAAGATCGCAATTCGAAAGCCTACGCATAATCATGATTTATCTTTAATTTTAATTCTTTAAATTTTAATAATGATAATTTGCACAAAAAAATTTATATTATTCAATGTGTCACGCGAAAAAAAAACATTTACTCTAAAAAACAGAATAAAATTGCGATACCGATATGTCTGTAGACATCCTGTAGATGAGTCTTGAGGGAGAGTCCGTGCACGAATGCGTCGCCGCAGGAGATCCGCGCGTCACCAGTCAGCATGCGGAACGTACTCGTCTTGCCCGCACCGTTCACACCCAGTAGACCGAAACATTCGCCCTTGTGTACCGCTACACAAAATACATATGTCTTCTGACTCATTTTCAGGTCAAATGACCTTAGTTATGACGTCACTTGACATTACGTCAGGAGTCACGTTAATTTCACCCAAAGAACGATAAACAAGTCATAAAATAATTTTTATTTGTGTATAAAATGTTTAAGATGGCGAAATACTCTACTCAATTTTTCTTTTCAAAAGGAAACGTATATTATCTAACGATCTTCGTTATGGAATCGCTTTGGAACGAATGAACTTTGTCTAGATAGGCTTACTTACCAAAGGACAATCGATTGACAGCGAGGAAATCTTTATAGAACTTGGTCAGATCCCTACAGACGAGACTGTGCTGTGCTATCTCCGGGCGAGTCATTTTCTGTACCAGAGAACGCTCCTCCGCCACATCGGAGTCCTCTTTAGGGTCCACCGCTGGAGGCCGGTGAGGACTCTCCTTGTAGAATACCTTATAGAAATATTGTTATGAAAGAGAAGTTCAAATAAATATACGCAATAACATCAGTTTTATCATAGAACCTTGTCATAGTATACATTCAGAAAAGGAAAAGAAAATAATCATGAGACAAGGACTTAACAGTAAAAGCGATTAAGCTTGTAGTGCCTACTTTACTGGACTGTTCAACTGGATTGGACTAGTATTGGATTGGTCTATTAGGTCATTTCGACTTGAATGCCAAGCTTGCTTAATAACTTTCTCCGCGAGGCGTAAAATGAGAGTAGATTTTGGATGTTTAACAATCGTACTAATGATACTATGGATGGATGTTCAATAGAAAGTATCTGCAGATCGGCTTAACAAATTTGAGATAGAGGTAGAACATCTGCCAAGACATATAAACTAATTTCTTTTTTTAATTTCGCGTGGATGGAGTCGCGGGCGAAAGCTAGTAAACTATCACTTACCTTGTTTATAAGTTCATATTCCTTTAGAAGTAAGATAATGAAAGCTATAATTCCGACTAGCGCCATCATGAACAAATATCGTCCGATGCCAGGCTCACTCCACTTGAGGAACGGGTCGTCTTCAACTAAAATAAGAGTCGAATTAAATAAAATGCTTTAATAATAAGACAAACTGTATCTTTCATAGGCAAATAATACTGATTAGTACCCAAAAAATAAAAATAAACTTTACGAAGATAAAACAAATTATTTTTTCTAAAGGTTTCTAGTTAAATGATTTATTTTGATCAGAATCCTTGAATCACTGTGGGTTTCTGAGACCAACATTTCCGTCCAAATATTGCTATCTCTGTTTTGTCAAAGATAATGACTGAGATGACGATAAGTTTTATACAGAGATTACAGTCTCAGAGAACAACCGTCATTGAAGTGTTAATGAAAGATTTTCAAGTGATGTGAAATAAGGAAGTAAGATAGTGAAGTGGTATGTGCAGACTCACTTACTACAACAAACCGAGATGTTGAGATGTTGGCAGATGGTGTGTCGCGTGCAGTTGTCGATGTTGACGAACTGCTCGCACAGACCGTCGCACGCCAGCATTGAAAACGACGACACGCTCATATCTCTACACAACATAAATAACAATATATACATATTAATAAAAATTGGAGTTTCTGTATGTAAAATTGAGAAAAAAAAAATCATATTTCAAATTCTTGATATATTTGCGTGGCTGACAATGATAAACATACTTTTAATATTTTTGTCTCTGTCTGCATGTCTGTCCGCGTAGTAAAAATGAAAATTTTCATATGACAATATTAAATGCGAGTGCTAAAATGCCTTGTGAAACAACTATCTGTCATATTTTATGTTTTTAAAATTACTTAATACAATTTATTTTAAGGTTTTAATAAAAAGCTTTTCCATACTTTGTCAAACAAGTTTTATCTGTGATATTAATATCGCTTTAAATGCCTTTTACCACCGTGAAATAACTTGTAAGTTAAATAAATAATTGTTATAAAAATACCTGAAACTCCGACTTATGCAGTAAATTGGCAACGGTGAGAATATCCAATCGAAGATATGAGCATAGTAGGGGCTGCCTACTTCTGGCAACCTTAATACTTCAGTTATAAGAAAAGGCATGCAACCTGAAACGTAATAAACTGTAAATATGACAAAATACAAGAATTAAAATAACTGAAATAATTATAATAACATTTACCACAGAATATGTTCATAAAACACATTTTAGAAAAGCCAGTTGCAGCTGCCTCGAAGTAAAACGACGCTAAATAGTGCAAAGGTATAGTCGCCACTGAGAACACCATTAATACTAAAAGAACTCGACCTGGAAAAATACAATCATGATAAAACTATCATTTTAACTCTCAAAAATGAAGTCTCAATAAGACAAGTTGTTTTTACCGAGTTCTTCTGGAGTTGAAAGCGTATTCTCTTGGAAGCAGGCTAATGTGAGTACAATACATAGATATACTAGGAAGAGCCACACCCAATCCCACACGAAGGCCGCGCCCCACATCACAGCTGGCCGGACACCAGACACACGCTGCAGTAACTTCGCACCGCTTATGCGCTCCTAGTACATTTGTAACGATCATTTATCAAATTAAACTAAATATTAAGATTTACTGGCAATAATTCTAGTTACAAGTAAGGTTTCATACATAAGTCAATGAAAATCTTTAAAACTCGATTTTAGTCGCTAAGCGACTTATGCAATACATTTTCATAGAGTTTTGTACACAACGCGCGTCGTCGACATTTCTACCTGTCATCGACAAAGACAGTCGCTAGTAACCAGTTTTTCAAGGTCATAGCGAGAAGAGTTGCTGTAATTTTCAAGACATCATAGTTGACATGCCTTATTGACCGAATAGATGATTCTAGCAACTCAACCTACGATTCGACGATTTACATTGTCTAGTGTATAAAAGAACTGATGATTTTTTAATAAAAATCGTAATATTATTAGTATTGGTAGAATTTACAATATAAAATTTTAAGGAATACTAATAAAATTCTTACCTTGACCACAAACAGGACAAGAAAGGATGTCACGAAAGCCATACAAAATCCGATATTAAACGCAAACTGAAATCCCATACTGCTACCCGTAGCCATCACTCTCACCTGTAAATTCACACATAATACTTCTTAGTTAGAATTAATGATTTTTAATTATAAATTGTCTTAAACAAAAGAATAATTGGGAAAAAATTCCGGGATCAAGACAAAACCTAACCTAACCTTAATTAACAAAAAATCTAAAACTCGACTGACCGATGCTGCAATAAACGAAATAGCACCATCTATTGTCAGCGTTTTAAAACAAAGATTTAAAAAAATAATTTAAACTAAATAAACTGTAATGTTATATACAACATTTTCTATTTTAGAATACACTCGAAAAAAAATGTATGGCAAGTGATATTTGAACTCGTCCTTTATACAATTTTTTTTATAATTTCAATTCTTAAGTCCACTATAAAATGTTTGTGCCGATATTAATACTTTATGATACTCCGGGGACGAATACGAAACTAATAACACCTCAGTAATCAAAATCGGTTCATTCGTTTAGGATCTAGACCGTAACAATGGAATTCACATAAAAACCCTCATACATTCAAACTTTGTTACTCGGGTAAAAATATCAGCAAATATATTAACTAATTAACTTACCAAATTTTCAATAGAATAAGGTAATGGATGGTTTATAATCCTGAGCGTGCTGCCGGGAGAGAGAGCGGCAAGCATCGCGTTGTTGACGAGTGCGAGCGAGATAGCAGAGTCGTGGTACCCGTAGTTACTGAACCAGCCAGTGATGCGGTGCGGAGCGAACGTCGCACCAATCAGGTTCTCGTACCGCACACGTGATAAGTCTGCTTCACACTTTAAAATAAGAAAAACGTATAATGTAAAGAAGTTTTTAATGTCCTAGTACTTTGTAAACAATTTGTATTTGTAACATCATTTGATAACCACAGAGACAGTAACGCTGGCCTTGTATAGACTGTTTTGGCTCACTAGCGCCACTTAGTGCTGTTGAGTACCACTGTCCTACTGTACTGGCATAATTATGACTGACTGACTGATAAGCAATTATGACTGTTCTAAATACACATACTATTGTGTATTTCCACTATCGGAAAACTTTTATAGACCTCTTGTCATCTCTGTCTTTCATTTTGAAAAAAAACAGAGACTACAATATTTTTAATATACTTGTATTTTTAAATTAAAATTAAACGTTAACTGTAACAAATATTATAAAACATACCAGTTTCATATAAAATTTGCCAAGATTCATAGTTCCTAGATCATTGAGCGTCATGCCAGGATAATCTGATGTTTTGAAGTAATCTTTATATGCGAGCATCGCTTTGTGTTCCAAACTATTCCCCGTTACATTGACATCTTGCGACATTAATGTCTCTGTCGCTCTGAAGCCACTTTTCAAACTTAAATCTAAAGCTGGTAACTGTGAGATAAACTTCCATGATCGTGCTATAATCACTGATAATGTGATATTTATAATCGGTGTTATAAATTGTATTAGAGCTGCCAATTTGTTCCTCATCGTATTATAAATGAGCTTCAGAAACATTGCTTTTATATGATTCTTAAGTAATTTATATCCTCGCACTTTTTGTATTGGCTCATTTGTCACTGTAATAAATTTAACTTTAATTATAATTAATGCATTAGAGTAAATTTTTGCATTGCTTATATGTATAAAAATTTCGTGTCAATATGTATGTTCGTGATAAACTTGGAAACTACTGAACCGATTCTTAAATTATTCAAACGGCCCCGAAACTAGTCGGTGCCGCCACTGGACGAACCGATTCTTATCAAATTTTGTAAGGATCTGTAATTTGGTTCAACTTGGGACATAGGGTAGTTTTTATCTCAATTATTGACTTCAATATTTGTTATTGCAAATTAAACGTTTATTATACGTCTTTAGTGTGTATTTATTTAGATGGTTATTTGTTAGAAGATATCTCTAGAACGGCTGCATGGATCTCGCTGAAATTTGGTATACATATAGAACATAGTTTGGAAGAATACATAGATTACTTATTAAGTTTTTTTTTTATTTCGCGAGTGCAGAGTCGCGGGCGACTGTGCACTCGCGACGGTGACTTTAAATTAAATTGTCGTTTTTTTTCGTAACCTTACCTATATTATTTTGATGATTTTCAAGTGGTACTATAGCAGCGTCATTTCTGGTTACGAAACTATTTTTTTTAGCCGAAGATACTTCTGTATTATCCTCTACACCGGCCCTTAAATTAAAGTAAGCAGTTTTTAGTCAAAGAAAATATTTCTTTGCAATGAACTATTTTACTGAATTTATGTGTATTCTTTTTAATAACAAGGCAAAGGACTTACTTCATAAAAACTTCTTCAAGACTGGTAACCGAAAGACCATAACTGGATACATGCATTTCCTCTCTCTTTTGTTCAAACTCTTTCAACATATCAGGAAACTTGCTGACATGATCATTTGGCAATATATAGGTTAGTTCCGACCCTAAAAAAATTAAAAATTAAAAAGTTAACAGACATTTATTCAGTGAAAGTTTTTTTTAATTTAAAAATGTACAAACCTATATTAGTATTCTCTCTAATATCAGGCACGTGTTTTTTGAAGAAAGCTGTAACATTTTGTACGTTACATTCGTCTTTTTTGACAATAGTGAGTTTGTATCCGATGCCGTAGTGCTTCTTGAGGAAGTAGGGAGTGCCGATGCACTGCAGTTTGCCTCCAGACATGATGGCGATGCGGTCGCCGAGGACATCCGCCTCGTCCATAAAGTGGGTTGTTAATATCATTGTACGCCCTGGTACAGAAGTATGGGTATCTTATTAGTATTACAAATGTCACTATTTGGATGTATGGATTGATGAATACATGATAGATATCTGCAGTACGGCTACATGGACATCGAGGAAATTTGGCTTAGATGTAGCACATAGTCGGGAAGAACACACAGGCTACCTATTTTTTTATTTCTTTTTTTGTAATTACGGGTGACAGTTAAATTATAAAGAGCAATAAATAACTATCTGTAGCAATCGCTATTAAATTTTATGGTGTAGGCATTATCTCGTGTCGAAATGGGGTAAATTAGACAATAGGGAACATATCTAAATTATTACTTACTAAAAATGTGCTTATAACAAAAAAAAATAGACAAAATTTAAGATTATACATTCGTATTAAATATTAATAAAATTTAGATTAGCAAATAACAATTATGTACGTATTCAATGACATTTTTAAAAACCCTTATAGATAGCTTAATTTTTTTTTTCATATTATAAGGTGGCAAACGAGCGAGCGGCCACCTGAAATCGCTGAAATAGCGAAGTGAATTAGTGATGTACCTTTCTTTTCCTTTTGCAGTAGATCCCAGAGCGATCGCCTAGCTGCGGGGTCTAGTCCCGAGGTGGGCTCGTCCAGTAGAACGACTCGCGAGGAGCCGCACATCGCCGCGCCCACAGACAGCCGCCGCTTCTGACCCCCCGATAGGTGGTTTGATACCACATCTCTCTGCATCATCATTATCAAAATTAAAAACTATTTTCTATATCAATTAACCAAGTAAGCAAAAGCTATCAAAAAAACACGATATTTTCTTAAGCTGGCCATCGATTTATTTAGCATTTAAATTACATAATTAAAATAAACTTCAAGTCGATCTTAACAATCGATTATTGCGTTAGGTTATTCTTAGGTTCCCTGGTGGTTTTTGTTTTAGATGCATTATATAATTAAGCCTACCTTTTCTTCTAATTCCAATAATTTAACGAAATGGTTGACTTCCTCTTGTAGTTTATTACTTGGTACTCCTTTTAATCGGGAATAGAATATAATATGCTCGGCGACAGTGAGGTCGGGGAATAGGACGTTATGCTGCGGACAGATGCCGAGGGACTTACGAGCTAATTCTGTCTCTGTTACTATGTTGTACCCGTTTATTGATGCCGACCCTGATGTGGGTGGTACCATACCTGATATAACATATTTAATTAATGAATCATCATCAGCTTACTATATTACATCCTCACTGAGGGGCTCAGAACCTACCCTAAGTAAGAATTGACCCAGTGCGGTGTGGTTAACTTCACATATATCTTTGATTTGATGTTTCTTTACCGTAAGAACGTCGTATAAACGTATTTTACATATGTAAATCCAATAACATATCGGTATTATATGTTAAATTTGGAATTTACATAGATAATAGTTCAATCGAAATTAGGTAAGCAAGAAACTAACTTTGGTTTTGAATTGGAATTAACGAACGCACATATTTATAGCGTCGGTGGCTCAGTGGTCAAGCACTTGACTTGCAATCTGCAGATCCTGGGTTCGAATCCTTTCATGTAAAAATGTGATTTTCGATTTTCCGATTTACATATGTACATTTATCCGACGTACGGTGAAGGAAATCGTGATGCAACCTGCACATATCTGAGAAGAAATTCAAAGATATGTGTGAAGTCAACCAACCCGCACTTGGCCAGCGTGGTTGACTATGGCTTAATCACCCTTAACTTGGGGTAAGCTCCGAGTCCCTCGATGGGGACGTACAGTGAGCTGATGATGATGATGACATATTTATAAAAAGTTGATATAAATAGGATTATAACAAACAATATACCTGTAAGCATTGATATTGTGGTAGTTTTTCCAGCGCCGTTGTGACCCAATAATACTGTTATTTCATTTTCATACATTCTGAGATTCAAATTATCAACAGCCTTTTTACGACCTTTATATATTTTTGTGAGATTCTGTAAAAAAAACACGAATGATTTTCAACTAAACATTATCTGTTCTGTTTCTCTTAGGTTCTGTTCTATACGTTATAATAAAATTGGAATGATTACATGGAATATCGAAAAAAAAAACATATATCCAAATTTTATAATTTTTATCTGTTCGTCTGAAAAACCGGGTTAGTTTCGGGTATTCTCCGGAACGGATAAACCGATTTTAACAGGACTTTTATTGGAAAGTAGCTTATTTATGCGAAAGTAACATATTTTTTTTTGATTTCGCACTGGCGAAAACGCGTTCAAAAGAACATTAGTTTAACGATAAAATTCGATCTTGTATACTCCGCGCAATAACAAAATCAATTTACGGATTTTATATTCATATTAATGTAAATCAAAAACCAGACCAAGTTTAAGAACTTGGCCTAGATTTAAACACACAACTCTATAGATTGTACTAAAAATTTACAGCGGTTATCATTCATATGAGAGGTCAAGAATTAAATAAATTGTTAAGATACAATAGCTAAATATGGTTTGTACGTTACCGCGAGTCTCTAGATATAGAAAAAAAATATACTAAAACATATCGCTATCTCAGTTTTTTCAAAGAGAATGACAGAGATGACTATACATTTGACAATATATCTTATCGACTAAATATAACTTACCTCTATACAGATTCCCATCGGTACACCTTTCGGCTCTTCATCATGAACAACTTGCAATAGCGCATCATTATAATCTTTATCCACTCCATCGCTCATTGTTATCTCTAAAAATAATAAAAAACAATATACCCATCTAAACGTGCCTTTATAACATTCCGGGGATTACCCAGAACAGGCCATAGTACACGTTCCCTTCCCATCCTTATCTTATAAGGAAATGACAACGATTTGACCGATTGACTCACAGAAAGGGTGTCTATGGGCAATTTCGCTATTTTAGCGAATTTGTGTGACCGCTTCGAAGTTTGTCAATTTACAATACAAATTAATAAGAATGGAATGACATCTCGTACTAAAACAGGTCAAACTCTTTAGATCAAGATGTTACAAGGAACAGCTGTTTGACCAAAAATAAATTCACGAAACGGACTTTTAAAAGACTTAAAGCTATTACAGTTTTATAAATGTAAGAAGGTCATAGAAAAATAATCAATACTTCCTTACAGGTTTTATAATTAAATATTCAATTCCAAGGTTCATATTGTTCGTTAGTATTAACATTTACATACGTCATGTTAAGTTTCACACCTCTTACATTGAATACGAAGTTATTAATGACGCATTCCTTAACAAAGTAAATACTTACTTGCACTTTTCTTTTTATTGGGAAACCAAAAGCTTTTAGTTAACGGGAAATACCATGGTAAAGGTACACCGTATAAACCGGGCCTTATTTTTTCCACGTACATTGCAATCAACATGTATAATATTGTATCTAGAATTAACATGAGGACAACATGACCCGGTTGGAACTGATCATGGTAAGATATGGACGTAAAAAATTCATTCCATTGTAAACCTGTAAAAAGTAAAAATATTTATGGTCTAATTCAACACACATTTCACTGGATGAAAATATCATTTATTGTCTATGGATTTATTTTGACATTTTTTTAATAAATTTATTATTACAGCCTTATAAAGGAAAATAATAAATGATATATTATAAATCTAATTAATTATATTAAATATAATTGAGCGTATAATATATAAATATAATTGTCCGACGTTCTTACGGTGAAGGAAAACATCGTGATGCAACCTGCATATATCTGAGAAGAAATTCAAAGATGTGTGTGAAGTCAACCAACCAGCACTTGGCCAGCGTGGTTGACTATAGCCTAATCACCCTTAACTTAGGGTAGGCTCCGAGCCTCTCGGTGGGCACGTATAGTGAGTTGATGATGATGATATTATAAATGCGAATGTTTAAATGGATGGACGGAAGGATGTTAGAAGGTATTTCCATAAAGGCACAATGAATCTCGATTAAATTTGGCACAGATGTAAGACATAGTCTGGAAAAACACATAGGCTAAATTGTTATTTTTAATTCCGCGCGGACAGAGTCTTTGCGCCAATTAGCTATAATATCTCATTTCTATTAAATTCGACTATAGTCTTTGCGTCATTTAGTTTTTTATATAAAAGATGCGCTCAAATCGCTACCAGTTTAAATAAAAAAGAGATTTAATTAGTTACAGATCAAAAACTGGTTTGCTGCGTTTCTTAACCTTGCATCTCTGCAATCAGTTCAACGTTCACCTACCTGATGATATTTATAAACGTTCTTTAATTGCTAATATTTAAACAATTTAATTTAAAATAAGATTTTTTTAATATTAGCAGATTTTTGTTAATCTATACAAATATTATAAAGCGGAAGAGTTTGTTTTTTTCTAAACGCGCTAATCTCAAGAACTACTGGTCCGATTTGAAAAATTTTTTTTTGTTGGATAGTCCATTTAAAGAGGAAGGCATTAGGCTATATAACGCTGCAACCAACCCTTTTTTATTAATTCGGCGCGGGCGGAGTCGCGGGCGATAGCTAGTTTATTAATATTTCTTGAACCATTCCAACTAATTTCTAAGCTTGTGCTAGGACATGGTTTACGAAAATAGTCGAATGGCGGAATTCGAACCCCCAACCTCGTGATCGGATGATACTCGTACAAGGTGGATTGATAGCTATTTGTTCACCTCGACAATATTATCTTTGCCATTTATGGAAGTGAGCAATTGTTTTTTTTCTCCTTGTAATCATATTCAAGGCTAGTTAAGTAACATGTAAAGGTGATTGTTTAGTGCACGTTTTAGACTAACATAAGGTCGCTGGATCGATAATACCTTAGCCTTAGAGAGCCATCTCTCTTTGTTGTTAAATTTTGACATTAAAATTGTTAATTATAAAATTTTTAACGACATTATAATCGTACTGCTCAGTTCAGGAATTATAGTAATTCCATAAATTGGACGCATTTGTAATGGAAACTTTTTGGAAACGATTATCATTTTACGTTGTTGTATTAACAAAGTATATAATAATATTCGAATTTTGTACATTGTACATAGATTCGGACTTTGTACAGAATTAAAAATTATACTACGATATCAAAATCCTGAATGACGAACGAGATGATACGGTTGTAAAAAACTGTACGTATTTCGTTACGCTAACAAAACGTGTTTATCATTGTACAAACATATTCGCAAAGAAACACGAATGATCTTCACATATTTTGGCTTTTTATTGCTTAAAAAGGTTGCCAAATTAAAATATACAAACAAGTACATTTTTCGTCTCTCTCTAAATGCACGGCATTGAACTTTAGACCCATGTTTAAGATTCGATGTTATTAAGAGTTGAAGGACCTCAATTCCATATTAAATCTTCAATTAACGTCTCTGTGTGCGACAGTTAATAACTTACCTTTAGATGTTCCCTCGCATATCACGATCATTTGAAATGCATATCCCATCGCTGTATTTGATATAAGACTTAGCAACAACTTAGTGGACAGACTAATGTCCTCATATAAAACTTGAGTCAGCATAAATACAGAGTACGTTGAAAACCACGCAAGTCCCATGAAAGAGGCGGCTGTATTTGCTGCAATAAACAATTGTGTCATACATGATGAACTAAACTTTGTATTACGGCAGTTGACATCAATTGACATGATTTTACTATAGTTATGTAGGAACGTTGTCGTTCAAGCGTGTATGTACACCAAAATAACTCTTATTACAATACAAATAAGATGTTTTAATGAATCAGTACATAATTAATATAAGTACATCATCGGTTTATCATTAAATGGTACTCGTTTCCTATAACAGTGTTAACAAATGAAAATAAAATTTTATACTTATCTTATTCAACTAGAGTACAAAGATTCAAACATATAAAAATATCAAACAAAAAAATATTTATTTCTTTCGTCTCTGACCCATTGATTTGTTTATTGCGAGATATCAAAAAATTTAAACATTTAAGTGATTCATAAGCAAATATTTCGTAAGCTATTCAAATATACAACATACCTCTAGAGAAGAAAACGCTGACCATAAAGCAAAAAGCTAATGACGCCATCACAAATAACACCATAAAAAATAATAACACGGTCCATGGCGTAAATGTCAATACGGAATATTTATCTCCTGTTGCCGTCGAGTTGAATGGAGTCTACAAAAAAAACTTAAAATTAAAAAAAATTACACATAAAAAAAGACAAATATATTCCAATATCTCACCTTAAATAGTATAACCATAAGAATAACTGATATAAAAAGGAATGAGAATTGTTTAATGAACCAAGCGACCCAATGCAACCACGATGGTAGTCCCATTATCGTCATAGTCTCCTGAAATAGAATCCGATTTAATCAAGCAGTTCAATATAAGAATTCAATACATCGAGCTCACATATTACAAAAAAAACAAAGAACTCTATATAAAATATGCAGAAAAAAACTTTGATAGCACAAATCGGCCCATTCATGCCAACAAACAGTCGGAGTCGACTTGTGTATAACGCTATTCTAACTTTATTCAAAGTAGACGCTGTGCATAACAGAATTTTCGTATCGGCGGGACACATGCCAGGTCAGAGCATGTCTCTGAGCCCGCATACCTTCGCTCGCTTTGCGCACATAAGCCCGAGCCACTATTAAGTTTGAATCTTATGATACTATAATCGTGATAAATACAGTTAATACTTCTAAGTTCCTTTTACTGAGAAGTTTAGTAAGGCGTATACATTTCCCATTAATCATTCCTTGTGCACTCATAATGACGATGGCTCCAACGTAAACTATCATAAGTTTGAAACGCAAATTATGCAAGACAAAAAGTTAAACGCTGATAAGTTTAATTACGATATATTACGTTAATAGACAACCAAAATCCATTCTACTTCTTCTCTCTGATACTTTCAAATTTTACAGTTAAGCTAGCTGTCGCCCGCGACTCCGTCCGTGCGGAATTAAAAGAAAACTTAATAATGTTTTATATGCTATATGTTTTTCCAGACTATGTTCTACATCTATGCCAAATTTCGTCGAGATCCGTTCAGTCGTTCTGGACATACCTTCAAACAAACATCCATCCATCTATCTAAGCATCCACGTTCAAAATATTAGTAAGATTATCATTTAGGATGTATATGGCAAAATTGTGTAGACCAGTCTTTCCCAAAGTGGGCGATAACGTCCCCTTGTGGGCACTGCAGGTCTCAAGTTGCGAGTTATAGTAAAATTTCGTTTAGAATTCCGTTAATATACATATATAGGTCACAATAATTAATTAATTTAATTTGAAGTTATAGTGGTTTGTAAACATGTAAAAATATGGGGGCGCTAAAAAAATATTTATTCTCAAAGTGGGCAGTAGACAAAATAAGTTTTGGAACCACTGGTCTAGAATATGGTAAGGCACAATTTTTACTACACACCTACCTAGGTAGGTGTCATCGATTATTTATTTATATTAAACAAGGTACAATATAAATAATTACAATAAAAGTGTCTATAAACCCATGATACAATAATGTTTTAATTACGCATTGTTATCTTATTAGATTTTTATTGCTAATAGTAGTTAAATGACATCATTGCTTATTTTCCTCCTTCCACCATAATAATACGTATTGATTGTAAAGTTATCACAAATAAAAACAAAAGCCATGACTAATATTACAAATGTGACTAATAACTTTAACAACAATTAAATTTTTTAACAATAATCATAATTAAAGACAGGGATACATTATTTCACTTATGTCACCAGAAGTAATATTCAATCAAATAAAAAAACGTTGTAATATATATACAAAACGAGTACATGCAAATACATGTGCAACAACTAGACTACATTATACACTTACCTTCAGTTGTAACTCCTTCTCCGCAGTCACAACTCTGACGGTGTTGACAAATGTATACGCAAAGCACAGCATTATTATCATAGATATGAATCTTTCTAAAGCTATCAGTAAGTCATCATCTCTATATGCAATCTGAGGTAGACGTTGAAGATAAACTTTTGTGTCTATCGTTTTTCCTGATTTTTGTTTTATAATTTCCTGTGATACTGCATGTTGTACCGCCAAGAACATCTCCGGTGAATATCCTTGAAGATATATAAAATTAGAAACCAGCTATTATTTAAACCACAAAAAATTTTCATAGTTTTATTCAACCTTGCCAAGAAAAAATACAAATAGATGTAACTTAATTCTGGTACCTTAGAAAAGTAAAAAAAAAAATATGAAGAAGCAGTTGAAGAATATGTTAAAGTAAGTCTTAGTTATAGTTTATATTTACCTGGAGTTTTTCCTCCATATAAATCATCTGGGTCTCTTGGCCCAGGTCGAGGGAATAGAGGGAACAATAAATTAGTCCTCCAACTGGCTCTAAGAGGATGTTCTACCATAGGAGTACGCATTACTGCTGGAAACCTTAATGTCACTGAAATATCATCTGGCCAACTTGTTGCATCTAAATTGATTAAAAAAAAAGAAAATAAAACGTCTTTCAAAGTCCATCTATAATTTTTTTAGATGGACACATTCTTTTAACTCCGCAATTCATTCATATATCAGACAGTTACATATGACATGTCACTGATAATAAATACAATGAAAATATTATTAATAAGAAGCACTTACTTGCCATATTATCATCAAATTGAATACCAACTAGTATTTGATTCATTACATTCGGTTGAGTGAGAGCTTGCTCCAGTTCGTATGAATTGTTGAAACCTTTTGGTTGAGGTAACATTTTCGTGTCAAATAGTAGAGCCAGTAGACCATTAAGATTATCAAGAGCAACCATAGCCATAGCATCTTCAGTAACTTTTCTAGTCAGTGGGTTTTCCGGTGAAAATGCCAGAGTACCCTCTCTCTTTGCTGTAGTAAGGTTTCCCCTTAAAAGTACAATATCTATGTATTTACAATAATTTAATTAAAGTCTAAAGAACCTCATAATACTAAACTATACTGTGAATTTACAAGTAAATGTGGTTTTTGCGAATACTTTTCCCTTTTACCTAAATAAGCTTATTTTACAAACAAGATGTTTTAAATACATCTTTAAAATTTAACCAATATTTTTTTAATTTCCATTTACAACAGATACTAATTAATTTCAATGAATAGTACTCACAGCGTTTTTCCACTTATATTGAAATATGTTGGGAGAAATGGTTTGTATGTTATATCCGGTTTTGAATTTGGGTCCACAAGACATCTTATTAGTATTAAAAATAATGAAAATATCACAGGAGAAGCTATTTCGAAAATAGTTTGCCATTTGTGTCTTCTTTGTAACAGAAAATTTTTCCAAACGAGAAGTTTTAATTTCTCATAGGACGACATTTTTGTCGCTGAAAAAAAATCAAACAAAGCTGAGTTAAAATGAAATATAAAATCTGTTTTTACGAAAAATAACTATTTTTTGAATTAATATAAATTATTTTGAGGATAAAAATGTTTGTCTTATTTATAATTATCGCTATAATTAAATTACAGTAAAGAAAATTTATTTGCGCTTTCCTGAAAATGTAAAGAAAAGCTTACCTATTCATCGCACTCTTACTATCGATTGCTGGGATCGTTTTATTTTTATAATTAGTAGGACGTTGGTTTAGATATTTAGCAGCTAAAAACTGAAACTAAAACTACAAAGCTAATAGCGACAGGCGTTTCAGGAATTACAATTGATTGATGAAATTAGTATTTGACAAAATGGTCAATGACAGACAGTTGTTGGGTGACCAGATTTAAATTGAACATTCTGCCAGTTACTCGTTCAAGTTCTGCTGAAATCTGCTAATCGCTTACGTCGTAGTTTGTACGATGATTTACAAGAAATTCTGTAAGAGAACGGCAATTTAATACTTGCAATTCTACATTACAAAGTAGACTCACACACAAACAGTCAAACGTGGAGTAGATTCACAAATATTTATTATTTTATTTTATTATATTAATAATTTGTTATTGGTGGAAGTGGCACTGTTTTTATTGCATAAAAAAAAATATAAATAAATATTTAATCTCCTACTGTATAACAAAAATGGATTTTATTTTTCTTAATAAGTACGCAACTAAATCGTCGACTATATAGGAAAGAACACACAACCAACACAACTTCAAAGCAAAATATACATTTTAAGGGGATTCCCCTGAAATGTGTATGACTTTTTGTTGATAAAGTTAAAATACCTTATATATTTATAGTGCAATTATACGAATATTACAAAGATATTAAATCCTGCTACAATTCTGCGGTTATGAAACCTACCAAAAAATCATATTTTAATTTGTGCTACATAATCTGCTAAGCCATAAATTGACACTTTATTTCTGCTAAAATAGCAGAATTGTGCTAATTCTGGTCACACTGGACAGTTGTCCACTTCCACAGATAATCAAAGACTATCTTACGTCTAGTACATTTTATAAAGCTTTTGGTTTTACTAATAATAATATTTAAAACTAGTTTTCATAATTTACTTGATTACATATAGTTTAAATAAGTAATTCGTTGGGTTATTTATCATACTTGTAGGAATATAATACAACTTTTTATTTTACATTGGCAGAACTTCTACTGCTATTTGCAGCCTTTAGTATTCGCTTGTTGAAAGTATCTTTTGAGATTTTTGTTTTGTTTACTAATTTATCTTAAATAATAAGCAATTGTAATGTTTTTCCTTTCAAATTCATATCAAAGAATATATAAAATATATATTCATATTTGAAAATTTTAACTATTCTAAAACGAGACTTTTTGCCAAAAGATGGCGTCGCAACTAATATACATATTTACTGAAATGGCGGGGATATTGTTTTACCTACAGGTGGGCAACGATTTCTAGTTCCTATTATATCAGTTAATAATAACAATGGCCGTCCTTCCAATTTGGATCTTAATAGATAAATATATTTCATAACAAATTTCAGTAATAATTATAATATATAAAAAAAAGTGTTAACATTTTATAAAAGAAGAATTATTATAGAGGGATAAGATCACTTTTAAAATGCCAGAAAACAATTTTGATCATGTCGATGTCGCTTCCCCTGGCTTAAGAAATGTTGACCTGCTTTGCCTCTGATCTGCAATATGTGAGGATATGAATTTTCCGCCGGGTTCACTAACCCAAACAGAGGCAGATGTGTTAATTGACAATAATTCGCACTGGTCTTGCGTCGGGTCATTGTGTATGTCGTACATACGTATTTATTATTGTGACAGGCTGTTAGGTTGTTAGCACCATGATGGCAAAAACATGCAGGTGTTGTACTGTGAAACCGGTTAAATAGCATGCCAGGTCAGTTTGTATAAAGTTGTTACTTAGTAATTAGCACTGACTTCGTTTGAATACTTTTGAATAATCAATCTTCCTTTGCCAATCTTACCTTTACTTGAAAGAAAAGCTTAAATATTTGGTCAAATACTCTGTCAGAAAGGTTAGGCTACCTACTTTTCCTATTTAAAACATTTAATGTCATTATAGTTGTAAATATATTGAGGTCGAGAATGTCTTAGGTTCGATTCGAAGCCGATTGTTGCGAAAAAACGGTACTTGACTTTGAAAACCAGACAGGAATTAAGTAAGAGAAAATTTAGAGCGAAAGATAGACGGAGAGATGGAGAGAGAGAGAGAGGAAAGAGTTGCTTATAAAGAGATGACTATAAAGGTCTGAAAGAAAACACGTTTATGTATTTACGCGTATGTTTAAAAAACGTAAATAAAAAAAAAATATAACGAAATATATATTTCGTTCAAACAATCATATTATAAAAATACAAACAAAGGAAAAATTAAACCTGACCTATATTTACTTATTTTACAATTTCTGTAAAAAAATCTATGCCCTAAAACAAATAAAATGAAAGTATTATAAAGAAACGACAAAATAGAGCAAATATTGAAACAAGCATTAACAAACAGATCGAACAATGTTTTATTTTTAGCAAAACCTCTACCTCTACCTGGCTGTGGAAAAGCCAGATGAAAGGGCCGCCCGGTGTCTATTGATGCGAAAATAACCTTGTCAGTTGCTCCTAGATCTACTACAAAACATAGGTATACGTAAAGAAAACTTGCCTACTGTTTAGTATAATATTTAACCTAATATTTTTGAAAAAGAAATAAGCTAAATTAAATAAAGTAAACAATCTGGTTACTCTACTTCTTGCCCTATTAAACTTAAAGTTAAATACTAGTAATCATTAACATGGGTCAGTAGTTCCTAGCTAGTTTATTGTTTAATTTATACAATAGTCAAAATACAATAATGGTCATTATTTATTTAGAGTTAGAGACGAAGCTTGTGGAAAGCTCTGCGTTGTCAGTAATCGTTGTCAACGAAACGAGTCATTGAACGAGGGGCGGGCGGCGCGCATGCGTTTTACGATACCCACGTTTCTGTGTTGCTAGAGGCTGACAAATTTTACAAAATTAGTGTTTTTTTAAGAACTATAATATTTTAATACATAAGATTCAAATAAGACATATTAAACTTGAGTGAAATTCCATCGATCAGTGATTTGTGGATGTTGGAGTTGAAGCAAATAAGATTATTTTAAGTATTACCATAACTTTATACAGACTTTTACTTGTCTAGGATATGAATAACAAGCTATACGACGTGTCAATGTAATCAAAAGATTTGTCCATTGGATAATCTAAGATCTAAGATATGGCTAGTCTAATCTAATCGAGACGTATAATCCAACTCTGTATGCCTTTACAATTTGAAAACAATTTTTTTTTAAAACACCCTTTATTTACATTTTATAATTAGTTGTAATAAAATTAGTTTTAAGTTATTTCAAGATTCATAAGATAATATGAAAAGCATTCTGTGTTTTATAATAAAATAGTAGATAAATAAAATTAACGTTTGCAACCCGGAGCGTTGTCTCGCTGTCTGTCGGGTGGAAGCTAGTTGAGCGCTGTCATTGTGTGTTGCGTCAGTGTGAGCGGGCGTTGTGTTGTGACGCGTCGCGAGGGGGATGTGGCCCTGGTGACCTGAGGCTCGGTAGTGTTGTGCCCTTGCCGCTGCTCATTCATGGTACTGCCTGCACAATGCGTTGGCGCGCGCGCGCGGCTCCTTCCCGCGCTAAGGAGCGCGCCAACATCAGCTTTTTTATCTTCATCATGTTCTTCGCTGTCTTCGGTGTGATTATCCTCACTGAACTGCTTCTTCTGGAACGTCCCAGTGCGACCGGCTCGACACGTTCCAAATACAATGACGAATTACCGGTAAGTTGTGATACAAGATACTAAAACTGTTTTATTTATTCTTTCTATGTGATAATTCGACATCTTCGATTACCTAAATCTCGATCTGCAATTATTTTACGTATAAATATTACATAAAAACTTATTTTATATAGTTATACAATATATTTATTGTATAATGGTTAAAAATTATATTGAAGATGTTTGATGCTTAGTAATTGTTTTCAGCGTGATGCTGTAAATCTATTTATACGTAATCGTACTAACAATGTGATAATTTGTTGATAGGATTGCAAAATAACATGACTATCTCATAATACACGAACTCAACATTATTGTAGTTAGTATCAAATTACAGAATTTATATTACTACCAATAATTAAACGTTATCAATTAACCAGTCTCAAAACCAGTCGCAAATATTCAATACTAACTGTGCCCGCGACTTCATCTGCGTAAATACTGTCTTTGGGTAGCATTTTAATTATTTAGGCTACTTATTTTACTATCACTACATAACAACAAAATATGTTAAACTCACAAAACATTCACGTAAACTTCACATACATATTCTAACAGAAACTTTCATCACTTATTGTTATTTTCCATCCTTGAGGGTAAAATTTTTATAAACATTGAATTTCATATTTATTTATACCAAATTAACAGCCTAAAAATACATGCATACAAATTTCCAACCCCTTACAACCCCTTTTTCCCGTTAAAAAGTAGCCCATGTCCTTTCCCAGGATCTAGACAATCTGTAAACCCAATTTAATTTAAATCGGTTCAGTACTTTTTGCGTGAAAGAAGGACAGACACACAGACAACATGGGTGATCTAAATATAGAATTTTGATATCAGTAAAAGACGACGGGCGTGTTGAATTAATTTCATATTTAAATGTGTTATTTAAATGCTAGCATTGAGTTCTTTCTGTTTTACCAACTACTGGGAAATACTAACCTCAATATAAACTTTTGATAATTCGTAGTTAAATTTTTAATATAAACAGTATATAAATATTTCTTATTTGAGCATTTTGATAACTTTGCCTGGATGTGATTTACTGAGTATTGCGATTCTGTTTAGGAATCTGACTAACTTCAAATCTGCGCGAAATCGCCTTTTACGGTGTAGGAGCTGGCAATAATGTTTGCAAATTAAAACAATTAAAAAAGATTAGACGACGCTTCTTTTGATGTTTCCTTACTGGGTATGGTCACAAATCTAGTGTTTTTACAATTTAATTCCGTACCTCGATTCTTATCATTATTTGAAAGATATGATCAATACTAATTTGATTTGTTCTTCAAATTATATTCCGTAAGATTAATATTATTACTAGGAATAACAGAAGCGTTATTTTCCGCTTATCGCAAATAACTTTTTGTTATTGAAGAATTGACTTTTCTGAGTACCCAATACTCAGTGTATAGCTTTTATAGCGTCCATATTCTCTAAGATCCCTTGAAGATAATATCAAACAATGGGATTGAAGTATTCTATTTTATGTGCCTCAGTAAAGTAGAGTATTTCTTCTCTTTTGATGTAGTTTAATAATGCTATGAAGTTATTTCGTTAATACACAAGTCATACTAATATTATAAAAGCGAATGTTTAGATGGATGGATGAATGTTTGTTTTAAGGTATCTCCAGAACGGCTGAACGAATATCAATGAAATTTGGCATACATATAGAACATAGTTTGAAGGACACATAGGCTAGTGATTATGTTATATTAAGTACACTCGGACGGAGTCGCGGGCGACCTTAAGTAATTTGGGACTCACTAAACTCTCTACGTAATGAGGATATACTTTACAGTGGGTTTGTATTACCCGCCAGGGACAAAGACGTAAGAACTTATATTTAGCAAGTTTATATCAACTCAGAAAATTATTTTGTTACAACCAACTGTTTTCTCCGTGAATAGGCTCGTAAACCGAATTGAGCCTGAACAAAGACTATCTTTTAGTAAAGAAAAACTCGTAAAATAGTTTACTATCACAACTGAAGTTCCGGAGGAAAAGCAAACATGTAGCTTTATTACACAAAGTGTAATGATAAATAATTGACTTGGGGTGTGACAAAGTTATACTCATCAAAGATATCAAATTGCTTTTTTAATTTGTTTATATTAAATCATTATAATTATATTCACACCTACGAATTAAGTAACGATAACGATAAGAATCTTATGTTTGTAAACACCGGTAACATTTCACTAAGCGCTTTTTTACAATATTAGCAGTTTGAGTTAATTAGTATTTATTATAAATCTTTGATTATGAATCTACGACCTTGTATAGCAGTTTAATAGCGAGTTCCTAACTTCTGACTTCATTCGAGGTTTAGGCTGAACGGTCTTTGTGCGCACCAAAATCCTAATGAAACTGTAGATGGTTCTAGAAGGCAAACAAGTTGTCCGGTAACACAAAAATCTGTCTACGACTGCAGACTGGGTTTTCGGACGGATGACGGGTGATATAAAAGTAATTTATTTCCTTCAACGAAATCAATCTTTGAGATTAAAATTGCTACTACATCTTTAATTCAAGTCGCTGAAACTCTTTCGGAATTCGCGAATAGTAAACCTAAGGTAGTGTATTTGATGTTTTAGAATTGACTTTAAAACATATTTTCAACAGTGGTAGAGCCCGCTTGAACATCTTTGCACGAATTGGCCCGGCTTCCCCGGTGAAATACCACGACCACACAGAAGACAGGCGTGAAGCGGAAGCAATTCCGCGTTTCGTCTGATGAGTGTTCGTCCCGGAGGCCTTATGTAGTCCTCTTTCACTTTCCACCCTTTTTCTTATAAGAAAAGGATGGAAAGAGGTAGTGGACTTTCCGGATGAGAGGATGCATGGAAAGGGAAATATTTTCATTCTGTGCATTCTCTCCTCCGTCGATTAAAGGTAGGCAACGCATATGTAATTGCGTATGTCTATGGGCAACGATCACTTCGCTATTTCAGCGATTTCAGATGGCCGCTCGCTCGTTTGCCACCTTATGATATAAAAAAAACAACAAACTGTGTTGGTCTTTACTTAAGAATTTTAATTATAGTTCTGACATGATATTACTTCATCTTATCTGTCCTATTTAGGCATAAAATCAATGGGAAATGGTATGTGATATTTTTCGATAAAGAGATTATTATTCATGTTATTTGATACTTACACAGGCTGTCGTTAGTGATATGGAACTAAAATGTGCGTGACATTGGATGGTTTACATTGTATTTTACTGCTTTACGTGTCTGCGAACACAAATCGGCAACCGTCAATTTTATGTTACTGACACAAGTGGTTGTCAAGTTTACATTGTTACTCCATACCGTATTAAATTACTATAAACGCTTATTTAAAATGACTTTGTATTAAAACAATTAAAAATTATAGACTAACTGTCGTACGCAACTTCAACCGCGCGTAATTATAAAAAAAAAAACTTAATAAGTAGCCTATGTGTTCTTTCACACTTTGTTCTATATGTGTGCTAAATTTCATCAAGATCCGATAATCCGTTCTGGAGACACCTTCAAACAAACATCCATTTATCCATCTAAACATTCGCATTTATAATATTAGTAAGATGTAAGCTAAATAATACTGGTATTAGCTTCAGTTGTTTGTTTTTAAGGATCTATGTAAAACAATTTTTAATTAATTTTACGAATAAATAGAATGTATTCACATAGAGATATCTGTGAAAGTATAACAAAAATGTTTATGCAATAGAAATAGTGATCCATTACACCGTTCAGTTATCAGTAGGCAGCAGACGGTCTGTGTGTTTGCTTTTAATTTGCTAGTCGTAGAGCTCGTGCTAACTCGATTCCCCTTCCCATTCCCGGTGCCGGCAATGATGAAACTGTTAATAGAAATATCAAACGCTAAATTAGCTCTGACGTATATTTTGCAATACCGTTTTGAAAAAAGGAAACTATTATTATTCTGTTTGAGCTAATATTACTAACGCTTGCGATTAATATTCATCAAGAAAGGGTTACGTCTTGCTACGTCTTGCTACAATCTTGCTACGTCGGACAAAAACAATTCCAAATTACTTTTCGCCAACGAGGTTTAAATTAACAAAATTTATAAAGATTGTACTTAATATCATTCCTAGTTTTAAAACCCTTATTTAATATTTTTTCTCGATACTTCTTTGTAACCATTTTTATGTAGTTAAATTTCCATTTATTTTTAATTTTTGGCATGTATCTGTAACTGGTTAACGTTTATCGGTACCATTCACCTGTCGATAACTATACAAATAAAAATAAACATTGCGTACATTGTGAATGACTCTCGGCGTGTGCCGGCTTAAGCAATGCCGTTTGCAAGATCGTTCAACTCTACCCATTCATGCTTTGAACTGATGCTCGCTATATTTATTGTTGCCCTTATCAAAGAACTTTATCAATTAAAATGTATCGTGTACATAATATACCAGAGAATGAGTACTAAATGATAATATTTTAAACAGTGTTTAAATTAAGTGGTCCACAATGTTATGCCTCTTTTGTAATGGAATATATCAAGCGAATTGGTAGTGAACGTTTATAGCGAACAGTGGTAGTTCTAGTCATTATTAGTTAGAATCTATTGGCTCGAATGGCGCGCTTTCTTTACCAAGTCAAGTGTCAGATTGATTTGTAAGGTGACATAAACGTTGACATTTTAATAAGGCTAGAGTTGTGCCGATACACCGGCACAGTGTCGGATTTTCTTCCTAACAGTAGCGAACGATGGCATCATCATCATTAAAATCGTAGAGTTGTAATGACTTTGGAAGAAGTAAGCTATATCTTGTCACACTAAAACGTATCGGTTTTGAAAAATCAGTACAGGGAATTGCGCGTAAACCGTACTCTTGTGAAATACCAATTAATTTTACATTAAAGCATTGCTTGATATATATAATAAATATATAAGTGTTTAATAAACTAAAATATATCTTCTATTGACTTCTGTATATAGCAAGGTTCTTGTAAGTAAGAAAGCGTTGCTACAGAAGGTAGTTCCGAGGACGCGGACGGATATCCGTTTCCGTTGTTCAAAACAAAAATAAGGTGAAAAGGCTTAGTAAAAAAAATCGTACGATTAATAAAAAATAATAATAAGATATTTTTTAACCATTCTCTTGATAAAATGTCAGCTTTTTTTATAAAACTAAAATAAAATGAAAATGCCTTAAGCATTTCGCTTGAAGTAAACTAAAAGAAACGAAAGCTTTCTAATTGGATTGAAGTAAATCTCGTAATTAATTTATTTTAACAATTTTATTTTCGACCTCGATGTTATTTAATTTCTTTAAGGCAGCGTTTTTCTAGACCATAATTAATGCTGTCTTTTGAGTTTCGCCTTTCCCAGCTCACAGATATTTCTTTTATGATTTATTTTCTGTCGGATGTCACAAAAACGTCTTTGCGCGGAAGTAAATCACCCTACAAGTAGAAAATTGTTTGAAGCTTTGATATTTAATCTTCATTAAGTTTCGGCGACGGGTTATTTTATTTAACATGAGTTGGTTGTTGGTTGGTCTGGTGTCGCCGAGCTAGAGAAAGTTATATGTAATACTAGCTGTCGCCATCGATTCCGTCCGCGCGGAATTAAAAAAAACATTATTAGTAGCCTATGTGTTCTTCCGGACTATGTTCTACATCTATGGCAAATTGCAGCAATATCCATGCAGTCGTTTTGGAGACACCCTCAAACAAACATCCAAATATTCGCATGATATTAGTAGGATATTCAAAAAGTGCTTTGTTTGTACTTAATTCCATCGTTTGAAGTAATAATTAGAAATTATTATGAATGTTTGTCTATAGCCCTCATTATACCTTACGACCATTTGAAGTATTATACAAATTTTCGACAGAAAAATCGAGTACTCGTTTCCAAAAATAGCTTCCTTGTCTACCTCTGCCGACAATGTCACTCATATTCGTAGCATAATCGCGTCATGTCAGCTTCAGGCTTATTTACTTTACGTTAACGACGTAGTATTGCCTAACATCAAAGTTCCATTACGTTCCAGTACATTTATGAAATAGCATTACGTGACTTGTTTGAATCGTTACGTATACTAAAATGAATATTCACGTTCGTAAATTTTAGAGCTAAAACTGTGTACCAAATGCTTGGAGTTTTAATATTAAATTCCATTCTGTTGAGTGACATGTTTCAACGTAAAACTTTCGCTACAATTTAATATTAAATACTTTTATATTTTGGGTAACTTAAAGTATTTTATTAAACTTTTGACACATATGTAACATATTATATATTGTGTTAACTATTTATTAATATAAATATTGACTAAAAGACATTTTATATGCTTACTCAATTTTTCACGTGTACTTTTAGGTTATCCTTAAAATGTTATTTTTAATTTTGTTAGGAATAAAGTCAGTTTATTATTTAATATAACTAAATTCGACGTGATATTAAAATATTCGCGACGGTGGATGCGCATCTGCTGTTTTTTATAGATAGTCATTTTTTAATCAACGATCGATTGTATCCAATTTCGGCCGCGCGCTCGATAGCTCTCCATTAATTTTGTTAGCGGCACTCTGTGGGCTTCACAACGCAAACAACATTTAATAGGCCAATTTTATCAAATAAGTAATAAATAATTTGAATGTTTTAAGTAAATGCAGATTTGTATGTTCAGTGTAATCAAATTATAGTTTGAATTTGAATAAACATGTTATTATTTAGTCTGCCAAATTTTATTTAACAGAATCTGGTCTGTTTACAAACAAATTATAATAATTTATAATTAGAATCGTTTCTAAAATTTAGAAGTAGATTTTATTAGATCTATCTACTACTGTTGTCAAAAACATGAAATGGTGTTAATTATAATTATTATTATTAAAATATTTTTCATACGCACATGTTTAAGAAGTTTATGACATTACTTTGATGGTAACAGTTATGGGTATAATTCTTTGGGGGAGATATTAACTTTGGAAGTTCTTCCAAAGAGATCAACGAGTGAGGGAAGAACAAAAAAAAATTAAACTCACCTACTGTTTCATTTCATAGTGTTGTACCAAAGTGTCTGGACAAACCCGCAATGGGTTAAAGACACTTTTATTGTAAATTTTTATTTTGTTCCTTATTTATATAAATAAAAAAAAACATATAAATAAAAAAGCATATTCACGTATTACTTCATCATAATTAAAACTTTCATAGGTAATGTTCGTTTTAATAAAGAAAAATCGATATTTTATATAAAATGTTGCGTTGTTGTTTACTTGGTTGTAGTATTTTTTCAAACTATCATTTTCCAGCACGTATTTTTAAAAGAATAGGAGTAACCGTGACGTGTAAAAATAACGGACATTGAAATAAATGGCGAAGACGTGACTAGCGCTCTCGGCTCAAATATTCAACTACGCTACGCCGATTTTATTCTGCAAAAATGCAGTTTTTTATTATTCATTGCGTACTTTTAATAATCTTTAAAAAGTTTTAGGTTCTAAAAGTAAAATTAGATTGTCTGATCTGTCCACCCTTTTACTTTATAGAAAGAATACTTTATATTGTTATTCGGAGACCAATTTAATGCAAACATTTTCAAACACTAATTCTACAAACCATGTGCAAAATCTTAAAAAAAACACCTATATATTATTATGTATACTTATGGTGGATGCATCCAATTTTTCTGATTGATAGCAAACCCTTCTTTTGTATAAATTGGAATATTGTGCCGCGTGCGGGCCGGCGATAGAAAATATAAATTTATATTTCACTGCATTTGACAGAGGGCGTGAAAACAAATTGTCTCGGCTAATGAACGATTCAATAAAAAATATATTCTAGGTTTTGGTATGTATTATTGATTTATTGTATAGTTCTTTTCAACCTTGTGAACACTAAAGTTATTCTATTTATAAAAATTCATTGATCTTGTTTGTCTACTAATTTATGAAGGGGAAATATTCAGATGTTTTTAACAAAAAAAAAACATACGGGACGGATTTCAAATATTCTTTCAAAATTAGAATGCTATATTATTCTTAAGAAGCCTGCGCTATATAGTTTTTTGTCGAGTGAGTTTATTAAGGCTAATGTTTGTGGAACACAAATTGGTTGTAATATTTCACATTGTATGGTATATCTTAATAACATTATTGCCGAGACATATTTTTTATCTTGTCTCGTTCTTATTTTTTATGTACAAATTCAGAATGTTGAAAACCGAATTTTTCTCTATTCGAATTAGATAAGTACATATTGTTATATATTTTTAAAGTTTGAAATCTATAGTAAATCGATCTAGTGCGTTCGAAATACTTTTGAAAAAAATGCATTGTAACTTTATCCTATCCATGAGTTCCTAAGACCAAGTTCAAATATATTGTTATCTCTGTTATTTTTTTAAGGATAATGACAGGGATGACGATATGTTTAATACAGAGATGATGGCGTCAAAAATCAACGGTAAATTATTACTATTTATAACACGAAAAGAAGTATCTTATATTGAATTACTAATGAACCCATAAAAAATATTAAATTTTATCCTGTTTTGTGGGTTAACGTTCATTACCGTCTCTTTGTTGTAATCGATATGACAGTGTGATGAAAAAAAATCGATATATTTTTTAAAATATCTGATGGTTAATATTATATAATATTAAATTTAAAATAAAACATATTCTTGTATATAGCACTATGTAAAGAAGCGGTTCATTTTAATTGATACAAAATCCCACGCGAAGAAACTTAATTTAACATTTTAAACGGAATGAATATCAACGAATCGTGAGATTAGAATGTGTAAAATAAGAAGTTTTAAATAAAAACTAAAAATGCAAAGCAATATTACTCTTAGATAAACGGGAAAAAGGTCTCTGTGAAAGTAGGTCGCAGGAAATACAATATAGTGAAATGAACAATAATAGTGAGGGTTGCTAACTTATCTCGTAGTTTCATAAAACAGGAAAGCCGGCATGAAAATTACGATATGTTGCATAAACTTGATTAAGCTCGCTTAAATTTATGTTACTCATAAAGTACATGCCACATTGAGTTTACAAATAATCTTACTTCTAATGTTAAAAACGCGAATATTTGGATGAATGGATGATTAGTTGATTGTATAGAAGGTATCTCCAGAACTGCTTTCTGAATGGCATAAATGAAGAGCCTCGAATAACATTTAAGCTATATATTATATTTTTATTAATTCCGCTCGGACGGTGTCGCGGGCGTCAGCTAGTGTGAAATAAAATAAATTTAGACTAAAAACTTCAATAGTTAAGCATTTTTATTTTAAATCATTTTTATGGCATAAAAATACAGTACACTTTTTTATATTAAAGTTGTATCAACTAAAAGGATTGTATTCATTTTTATTTGTTGAGGTGTACATCTGTCCCTGACCGTGCATTCAAAACTATTATCGATTGAATCGGTTTGTGGGACAGACATGTCACCAATATGTCGAGACAATGTCTAGCAAAATTTCATTTTACAATTATAAAAACATTACAACATTGAAATATAATTATTGGTCACTGAACAGTACCATAGTGCATTTTTAAAAAGATAAATATGCACTATGGGTTTGCTTAAGTAAGAAAAATGACTTAATATTTAGCTTAGTTTTAATCAGTTAATAAAGTTCTCTACATTTAGAGTTTTAACATAAGCTCGTTCTGTATATAGGTGACGTCATGGTATATGCTTTTGCATGTAAGGGAGTCCCTTGAGATTTTAGCACAGAAACACCGAGTAAGCTATGTATGCGTCGCAATGAAAGTTTTATAAGATGTGGAATTCTGTAGCATTTTTATTTTACTTTTATCGCGCTATATATGTGCATTTATTAGCAATATTATGCAGTAAATAGTTAAATAGTGGAAATTTTTGCATTTTCCACTGCCGAAAAACATAAAAAAAAAATATTTTCATTCCTCTAATTGTGAAAAAGAGATAACAATATGTATTTCAGATCAATTTAATTAATTACAATTATCATTCCGCGTTATTGATTTTTAATAAAAAGACTTACGTTTTTAAAATATCACACGAGGAAGTTGTTTCACTGATATAAAGTAACCGCAACCCATAAACATTCGCAAGCACCGGAAAAATTGCACTTGCGTTACCAACTTTTATAGAAGCAGGTAAACGGAAACGAATAGGAAAGTGATTTAGTTTCCAGTCGCATGAAAATTTCCTAGTGGTAAAGTTTTATTTTGCATTTTTTTTGAAATAGCGTGTAGTTTTTCCAATCAAATCATATCCTAAGTTCCTACGAATGTATGACTTTAAGATGTTTGAGAATTAAGGTACACGCCCATTGAACGCATCGCATGCGCGGCTCGCAAAGGATTTTAGTTTGCTTTGTATGATTTAACATAACACCGCGCCACCCGCATCGAAAGACAAAAGAAATCCGTTCAATCCGTGCGTGCGGTGCGTCCGGCACGGTCCAATGGAATCGGATTGGTAAATTGACATCAAATAACATTTTAACCAAATTAAAACTACAAAGTTACGTAATACGATCGGTGGAAGGATTTACAAGGATTAGGTCGAGTGATATTCTTCTAGCGAATTGATGTGGAAACTTTGCCATCTAATCGGAGTTTTCGGTCTCAAACTAAACGTGCCCACTGACGTAGAACTAATCAAATGTATTCGGAATTTAAAGATTTATCGAGTTTATTTTTAATTTATACATCAAATGTATAAGGCATTCAATATCAAAAACCTTAAATCTAATGCTAATTGCCAAGTTATCAATATACAAATTCAATGAAAATTATCTGTGATAAATTGTTAAGTTTTGCAGTTTTGGTTTCATTACTACGAATAACTAAAGAGATTCTTTAGAGGAAAACACATATTAAATATGAATTTTAGAGTTGTCCTATAACGAAAGTCGTTGCATATTTTTGAGCGCACAAAGCATTGTTTGTACCTTGTCGTGGTATTTAATCAACAGAAATTCTTGGTCAGGAAAATACTTAAGCTCTTACTTGCAAGCTCGTGCTTAATAAGTAGGTGCCTTGTACTTGTAGTGAATTTCCTTAAATTCAATTACTTACAATATCTTTTACAACATGACAACTTGATTTAAAGTAGTTCTTTTTGTAACAAAGTATTCTCCTTAGTTGTAAATTATAACTTACAAATATAATAGTTTTCTATATTTTATAAATATTTTTAATTTAAACTCGTTCGTTGTTAACGCGGAGAATGTGAAGACCAGATGAATTTGTAAAGCCAAATTGTAACACTTTATCAAACACAATTGTAGTTTATCTCAGTTAAAGTTGAATTGGTAATAATGTTGACCAATTCTAGTAAAATTTGTTACATGATATAATAACAAATAAACAAAAAAAACTGGAAATTTTTCAACGAATAATTTTATCTTTACTGTCGTTTATTTCAACGATTCTTTTATTGTATTGGGTTTAAAATATTACAAAAGTAAAATCCATTTTAGGAACGTAATTTTTAAAGTTTTTTTTATACTATATTTTGTTTAAGAGTACAGCTTTGAATGTTTATCGTTTAAACAGTGAGCGGAGCTAATGATAAATAACGGCGTTACACTGCAATTTACCGACATTATCGTGTAAAGTACAAACATTTGCCTCGACATATTACACATTTTATTTTTACACTGACATTTTTCCACACAAAGCAACGCGTAACCTTTTTGACCATCCATTATTCTCTTTTGCTTTTTAAACATCCCTCATCCTGTCGACCGACGTCAATTAGAGTGACGTTATTGTTATCCTTTCGTAATATACGAGTAATGTACCTATTGAAAATAATTGCATTCTTCGGTAACATATTTTTAATTGACGAGCGACTCAGTTCTCCCGAAATTAAAAAAAAAAAACATAATTAGCAGCCTATGTTCTTCCACTATGTTCTATATGTGCACCAAATTTCATCGAGATACATGCGTCTTTCTCGAGATGCCTTCTAACAAACATTCATCCATTCCTACGCATTTATAATATTAGCAAGATAATTTTGGTCTTCGTGAGACTGTATCAGAGTTTTTAAAGATTTTCATTGTTATCTGCCATACATAAAAACAAACTTAAATACGTACGAAAACTCTCGGCGCAAGTAAAAATGTCTATACCTCTCACGGATAAAGTCGTTGTCTTTAGTTAGTTAGCATATAGTACCAGTTTAAACCAGTTTTCTTTACTAAACTACTACTTGTATTACGGTACGTCTAAGCTGCATGTTTGCTAGTCATACAAGATAACTAGTGCATAGAAATTGCAAGTTTGCCACGCAAATAGTTTGTCGTGACCATTGTGTTTAAATTAGACATTTTGCTAGCAAGTCCCTTTCGCGAATTCTTTGTATAATTCAATATTGTAAGCAACTTTTTCACTAGCATAAGTGACTATACAATGTACATGTAAAACGTTTTATTAAAAATGTAGACTAGTATTGCAATATGTAGACGTAGTGGCGCTTTGCCTACATTTACACGTGCAGGGAGTAATGTACTTCTGTAGTTGCTCGTCCAGTCGTCGACTCAAACGGAATATTATATTAGACATCGTGAAAATTGAAGTATTCATGTCATACGTATGTAATATTATAGCCATCGCACTCCGTAGACTTTTAGTCGCTCGGTTTAGTGCTTTTAAAGCTTGTATTAACAAAGGTAATGGTTAAAAATATAAGATTTACTTTTATGTCATCACTAGCTGTTCCCCGCGATTCCGTTTGGCGGGATTAAAAAATAAATAAGAGTCGATTCACAGACCAGTTTTCCGTTTTGGAGGAGTATGGTAACTAATAATGTTATATATATGATTTCTATTATCATCAGCCTGTGTCTGCCCATTGCAAGACCCTTGTTGTGCAGGAGCCTCCCCATTACCTTTCAGTGTATTCGGTTATAATTATTTTGTATTTCAATATAAATTAATCGTAATCAATGTATAAAACGGTGTTTGCCAGCCAAGCGTTTTATTTAATATGACACGTAAGGCGTACGGGGAAATTATTTGTGCGCCCCGTATATCCTTGCAAGCCTTTACTTAATAGGTAACCGAGCATGTTATTAATTTTCTTGTAAATGATAACGTAGGATATAAAATGATGTTAAGCAGTATAATATAAGAATAATTTGATTATGTTCACCTTTTTTCTTCTTATGAATAAATTGTAGACTGTACGAGATAATTTTAAGGGGTTAACAGATAATACAAAATTAAATAGTCTGTGTTGATTAGTCACCTTTTATTCATGACATCAATAAACCACGAATCCTGTCAGTGCCTTAATTATGACAAACATGACAACAGATGGGGGTAATGAGGGGTGGCATGTTGCATACACCTTAATATGTTTTTGAAACAAGCGCTAGGCTACTGGAAATGTAAACAATGAAACAAAGTAACCAGCAGCACTTTTCATGATTGAAAATATAAAAGTGGACACTTTCCTTTATCGTGGTGATATCTCTATATAGTGATTCTCGTCTATACTAAATTACTTAACTAATTTTAAAGAATGAGTTGTCATTCTATCTCCGAAGTACTCATCATGGGTTTTTGAGACCAAGATTTCTGTATTAAAAACATACCGTTGTACTGTTATTATCTTTGACGAAACAGAGAAAACAATATGTTTTAAACGGGCGTCTCAGAAACTCACAGTTAATAAGTATTTTTAATAAATAAAAGATAATATGATTAAAAGAGAAGCATGATTGAAATGACGCATGAAAGATCGATTTGAAAGCCGAGACATGAGTTAGATAAAAGCATGGATGACAGTTTATTTTTATATTGTTCACAGAATTGGGAAGGCAGAACAGAGACAGGAGGGGATGGTGGCGACCTACCGCCGCCGGCGCAAGCACCGCTCGATGCTGTGTGGCAGCCAGTGGCCAGCACTAGGTAAGTGCAATCTAGTAGCTCACTTGCGGCCGATGTGACCAGCTCAATTGCATATTCTAAAACTATACTACAATATATATACAAAGCTTTGGACATATAATTATTACTTCATACTTTGTGCCATAAATTTAGACATTTTTGGATGGATGTTGAGGCCGAATAGTATAATTTAATAATTTTAATCAACTATGTAAATAAATGAACGTAAATTGAATAAACAGTAATTCCCTTTGTTATATTTGCTTTGTGGTAATATATTTATTTAAATGCGTTGATTTACTGCTGCGAGAGGATTTATTGATGGCAATAATCCTTTCAGTGGTTCGACAGAAATGATTGCCCTTTTAACGTTGAATTTCAATTATGAATATATATATATATATATATATATATATATATATATATATATATTCAATTAAAATTATGATAATATTTCGTCAAAATGATTCTTGTAAATGTCGTAATACAACTATTATAAATATAGATGAATAAGTTTCAAGACAATATGAAGAGCTGCTCTTCTTTACCATCAATGAAATGACATTAAAATTCCATTTGATACGGCTTGTTATGCTAACCGTGAATTCTACTGCTGAGAAATCGATACGTACATAATTGAATTCCTAAAATGAATATAGGCAATAGGTTTAATTATAAGTATTTCAGCAATGGAAAACCCTTTATTAATTCTAATACTAAAGTAAATATGTATATACAGATTATAATTGATAGATCACAATTAGTTCATGAAATTATTGACATGCTGACATGCACAGAGCATATAATTCTTTGAATGTGCGTGACAGGATTTCGATCAACGCAGAGGTACTATATTGATATCTATATTAATGAATACCACAACTGTGTCGAATATACATTGTTCTGTGGGCCTATCACGAATATTTGTGATAAGTGGCATCGCATCGTCATCGACCAATACTAATATAAATTTTGTCGATGCGTGTGTGAATTTGTGATGATATCGGGCGTAAAGTACACCAAAAATCAATACTAATATCGACATAATTGATGATGACAATATGAACGCGTTTGTCACAAATATTCGTGCTAGATCCATTGGCCACATTTATTTATCACATTGCGTTTAATATTTTACTAAAACGTCAACTAGACTTTTATGACTTTAATGAATAGATGACTTTAATGATTTGATTTTAAGGATTCTTAATGACGAAGTATTGTGCTGAACATTGAAATCAACAATTGTACGAATGTGTCCCGGAGGCCTTATTTACTCCTCTTTACCTTCCCACCCTTTTTCTTATAATTAAAGGATGGAAAGTGGAAGTGGACTTTTCGGTTGAAAGGATGCATGGGAACGGAAAATATTTTCTTTCTGTGCATCCTCTCCTCCGTATGCAATTACGTATGTCTATGGGCAACGGTCACTTCGCTATTTTAGCGATTTCAGGTGGCCGCTCGCTCGTTTGCCACATTATGATAAAAAGTCACCACCTAGTGTAGAAAATTTATAGGTAGTAGGGATGAAAAATATCCAAGCAACTAATAAACTATTTTCTAATTATTATTTAATCATCATCAGCTCACTAAGAGTCCCCACTAAGGGGCTCGGAGCCTAGCCTGTCACGGGTGATTAATCATGGTGGTAATATTATTCCACACAATTTCTTTCCTAAAATTTCTTATATCAGTCCATCATTAGTTACCTTTTAACGTTGTTTAAGTATTTTGCTTAATTTTTAAAAGCATTTCCTTTAAATGCAGAACGTTTTTTGCTTAGAAATTTACTCGTTAAGTGCTAACTCGCCTCGCTTTCGAAATAAAATCCTGCAGGATTTTCCCGGCAACGGTATTACGGAATGTTACTGCAGGAAATACATTACTGGACAACGAATAAATCTCTTTTAACAAGTAATGAGTTTTTGTTAACGTTCATAAAAGTAATTAAGCTAATACACAAAAATGAACTAAAGTTAGTCTATGAAATTCTAGTAAAAAGGAAGAATGAATTTACATGCTTTTTTATTTTTTATTAATTAAGGCTTTTACAATTAATTGAATATTTATGGCCGTTTTTATGTTTTTTTTGGTAGGTATTTTGTGTTCTAAATTTGAATTTTAAACTTTTTACAAATCATATAGTGCAATATATACCATTAAGAAAACATAATTAGACATCTGTTAGTTTTAGAAATTTATCTCAAAATTAAATAGATATAAAAGTTTTTAAATAATTTAGGATTTGACCCTTGTTAAAAGTTGAATCCTCGTGCAGAGGCAGTGAAGTTAACGTCCGCTGAGTGTTAAATAATGACACTACGAGACACATGTTCTGAATCAATAACGTAACTTGCTTTGAATTTTGTTTATGTTTGAAGCACATTTCCCACTAAATACGTGTGTACTTATATAAAAGACGAAACCGATAGATAACGAAAAGTAGATACTTCTACTGGATAACATTTTCTTTGATTCAATAAGTAATGATGTATTAATTACCGTGAATTTCTGAGACCAAAATCTCCGTTAAAATATATTGTTTTCTCTGTTTTGTCAAATACCATGTTAGGGATGAATAGGGATAGCAGGGGTAATTTATACAGATGTTTTGTTCTCAGAAACCCATGGTTAGTAAAGCAAATAATCAAAACAAAAAACAAAAAAAATATTCAAGAAAAAGTGTGTGTTTCTAATACGGGTAGTGTTATGAAATAAGCCTATAATATTCTGGTTTACCGATTTTTTAAATTCTGGATCACTTTGCTTTTCTTGCTATTAAGAACTGAATCTGCACTTCGAGGGTTTAGTCAAGAGGCTCGTGGCTTCAAGAGCACTCGCCTCGGCACACCACTCCCCGTTTTCAAATTTCAAATCGTTGTTTACTTAATAAGCTAACATAAACATGGTTTATTTATTTTAATTCAAAAAAGACGTATCTTTGTCAACCAAGACCCTTGTTAGAATTGTAGGTAATTGTGATATAATAAGTGAAGATGATAATGCTAACTGTTGCCCGCGTCTACGTCCGCGCGGAACTTAAAAAAAACTTAATAAGTACAATATTATATAGTAACAAGTGTGCCAAATTCCATCAAGATCCAACAAGCTGTACTGGAGTTACCTAGTGACAAACGTCTATCCATCTAAACTTTCTAATTCAAAATATTAGTAAGATTAAAACGTCTCAAGCCAAAAGTTTCGTTAATGTTCTTAAAAAGTAATGAGAATGTTTCTCATTTATTGCAAATTTTGCTACATCTGAGAGCCTCATTCATCAATTAATCACTTAACACCTCAAATGCCATCGTTAAATCAATTAGTCCCTCTCACGTCTCTTTTCAATTTATCTAGATTTTATAATGAAACATCAAATCAAATGTCTCTGAAGTGACGTTGATCGCGCAAAGTGTTAGCAATTAAAGTTACAACAGTTTCCCGCTTTAAAACTTTTGTAATTAAACACTTAATTGGGTAACAGCAAGCACTGTTGAGTGTCATTGTTGTAGTCTCGGTTAATTTTAACAGTCACTTTTACCTATTCGTTATTGTTAACACGTACACTGAAAATCAATTATGAGTAATAATTACATGCTTTTTCTATAGATAAAGCGCATTTGATTGTTTTATTTGTACTCTATATTGCAATTTTCAAACTTAGCTTGATTCGATTAACAAAGTTTCATTAAGTTATATATACGTTTTTTAAAACTCAGCTTTATTCTCCTCGTAACTGCTTTTGAATTATGTAAAATAAAATATTATGGTGCTTTCAAATGAAATACTTTGCGTATGCTCTTTACGTAAACATAAATGAAATTGCGGTAAGAAATGTGAAAAGCTTTTGACGCGAATACGCGGCTCTCTTGTGACGCCTTCAATTGAAAGTCACTTTTGAAATCCCCTGAGGTAATGTTACTATTTTTAAAGAGTACATCAACGTAAAGTGTTCCTTTATTTTACATATTTTATAACCTTTCATTCACCTTTAAATATATGAATTCTAAATAGAGACATGCTCCGGATTTTTGTTAGTTGTAACCAGTTACATTCACAATTTTGTTAGTTAAAAGTTTTTCATTGTTTTGGTACACTAAAGTCTGTCGGTTTTGGGATATTAGCGTGAGTTTAACGCGAACAATGTTCGAGTACTATGTCAGGCTGTTAAAACTCATATGTATTGTATTCGATATAAAGTTTAAAAGCAAAGTTTATGAGAAATGAGTTAATAAATACACTAAAATACTCGAAATATGTAGTGTAATATTGTTCTTAACATTACGAATGTTACATGAATTTGTTTGTTTTAGTAGATTCAAGTTATATAGCAAATATATTCAGGAATTAAATTATTAATAATTAATTTTCAAATATAGTTTTTTAAATAACATTAAATCCATCGGAGGTACCCGTCCGAGGCGCTGCATTGAGCTTTAGAATATGCGCTTTGTAATCATAGCGGTTTTAAAATGAAGTCTTTTAATATTTCACTCAAAAGAAATCTCTCCGGCATCCGCGAGATAAATTTTCTTTGTTTCCGAGATGGAAATATTCCAAGGAATAGTTTTAAAAGATATTTAAAGCGGAAATTGTTAAGTATTTGATCCTTAAACGGAAACGGTTTGTTGATTTTAAATGGCTTTAGCTTTTTGAGATTAACTAGATTTTATTCTATAAACGGAAAAGTTATTTTATTCGCTTGATTTACTACTGTTTCATATTGCACCGAATGACTAAGAATTGGGTTTATGATTACATAAAAAAATAAAACTCTTATTGTAGAGTTCTCTTACTAACCGTACAATGCCTTTTAGACCCTAATGTGACAGAGTATAAATTTTATCTGAACGTAAAAAACATAGTGTAAACTCTTTATTAACAATCTATGTTAATTCCATCAAAGTCAGTTACAGTGAATGAGCAGCGTGCGTTTGCATTCCGCGGACGCTCTGAGCACTAAATGGATTTCAGTTTACAGCGAATTAAGCAATATGTTATCCTTTATACGAATCTCTCAGACGTGGTAATGCGTTTTAAAATGTAGACGCTTTGAGACAAATATGCGTTTAGTAGTATGTATTATGAAAATAAAATTCGTGCGAGACAAAATGTTAATTAGTATTTTAAACCAATAGTGGCTATTTTAGAACATATATTTCTTCATATAAGTACATATATATATATATTTATATATATATATAATAGTTTAGTAGCATAGTTTCTGCTTTGAATAGAGGGCGTTAGACCTTTGTCGAGTGTCCTTAACGCAGTGATGCTTGCTTATGAAATAAATTTATAAATATTTGGCTTTAAGTTACTATAAATTTATTTCGTCGGATAATTTATGTTTCATATTCTCTACAAAATACTAAATCAAACACTAATAACGACGAATATTAGATTACGTACAAAAGTTGATATAAAGAATCAAATAGAAACATTCCAATAAAGCAAATAGTTTGACATTTATGACGAAGAAAGAACTTACGTAGGTAGTGATATGTCTAAGAAGAGATGGGTGGTTTGTATCAAAGGATGATGCAAGACATGATCAAGGAGGGAGTGACGACTGTAACGACGGAAGATAGATCGATCGATGTCGTCTTCTGGTGCGCTGACCTTTTATGAGTGGGATAAATACAGAAAGATAATGAGTTTGAAAGTCTTTGTACTTATTTTACAGCTAAATATGATTATTAAATTTATCTTTCAATTTATTACACGAAATTTTAAATTATTTGTTATTTCAAAGCAACATGTTACAAATAGGTAAACCACAAAATCGATGCAATATTTGAATTGAAACAATACCGCAAACCAAAACTTTAATTTAATATGTTACCGAGTGTCGATTTGGATAACGTAAGGTAGGGTGTTCTATTTTCATAATAATTTTTCAATAAAAATTCGATCGATGTCAGAATAATCTGCTATTCACTTTGTGGCGCGTATTTTTCGCATCTCATCCTTTGTTCACGTTCGAACGATTATTTTTATCAGATTGTGCAACATCCTGTATCTTGTAAATATTTACCACAAGGTTCGCATGTAACAAAAAGGTTTTAAATCAACCAATAGCATGCGTATAAAACATTAACTCATATTTGCTACTAATGTGAATAGGTCTGTGATATTTAAACCATGAAAATCATACGATTGCTAACATTTCAATTTCAAAAGAATCTCTAGACTTGGGCAAATACGAATCAGACCTAATCCACCGTAATCAGTCTAGCCGTTTAGACTGGCAACGAAATATTCCGACAGTTTATTACATTTGTAGACAATTTATAAACAGACAATATTCACAATCGATTGCTAACATACAGAATTAGTCTGGCATCATAAGCACGTATCGTATTTTCTATACGTGCTCACCTAACGCAGTTTTCAACATCGTTCCAAGCGCGCTACAAAAACAATACTAAAAAAATGAAATATGTATCCAATAACTTTGTATAGGAAACATAAATATCTGTTTTGTTTCACCGTAATAGTATACGCTTCCACTAAACTGGTTCCAAATGGACTGAAAATCTCTGTTATGAATAGATTTAAGTGGAACAAGTGTATACGAAACAATCGTTTCGTTTATCGTAGCTGTAGAATACGCTATATATTTTTTCTGGTAATAACTAGATAACAGACAATATTTTAAATTATTCAAACTTTCGTGAGATTTTATAATAAACTTATATTAAAACCGCTAAAACACTCGCGTATGTTCGTCCAATGGCGGCACTTTTATATAACTTTTTAAATAAGTATAGTTAAAAATTTACTTCATTAAACTTATATTTTAAGAATTTCTGTGTATTACGATATAGTAATGTAACAACATTCTTTTAAAACATTCTTAACCTAATAAACTGTTAGGAAGAAAATCCGAAAATGTGCCAGTGTATTGACGCAACACTAGCCTTACTAAAATGTCGAAGTTTATGTCCCCTCACTATTCATTCTCACACTGGACTTTCTAAAGAAAGCAAGTCATTCGCGCCAAATGATTCTAATACTGTCTAAAAACTTAGCAGTGAATTAGAAAATTCTGTTATTTATATACTGACATGGATACAAACATTTAAAAATAAATTGTATTGTACGTATTACTTTGTATATGTACAAAATGCATGTAATAATACAAAATTTGTGTGAGTTTCAGTTTAATGTTGAGTGAGGAAGTTTTCGTATTTGTTGAATGTCGGCAACCGGATATTAAGTACAATAACGTGTTAGAATAATGTTAAGAACGAGAAAATATTCCACCAGCGGCAGAATTCTTTATGAATTCTTCATAAATAACACTATATTTTATGATATACTAAGCAAAACTTGACTTTTCGCTATGAATATAATGAAAATTATTATTCAAGTTTTTATTTTGTAACTACATAAATGTACTTTAAGCTATGTTATGAATTAAGATTCTTCATTGTTACATTTGAAATCACACAACCTTGTTGAAAACAATCTATATACCAGAATATATTCCTAAATATTTCCATTTGATAGAAGCTTTCAAATAAATCAATGTAATGAGTAAAGATCAACAGCGATTTTCCATTGAATTAATTTCCATTGAACTGGAAAATTGCACCGTAATTAATATAATGGATTGGATGTAACATTTAGTTACGTATAAATATATATTATGCGACACAAGTTAGCTATTCCGTTAATATCATTTAGTTTTAGTTAGGAGTACGGTGTGCTGGACGCAAACTTCACAATGTGCAATTAACTAGTTAGCTCATTGACTAATTTACATACACGCTACATCCTAATTTGCATCAATAAAGCTAATAGCGGAGTTATTAACTTAGTTATTAGTTTAGCGCAAGTTTACTGCGAAATATTGAACAGGTACGTACATTATAATAAACTTATATAAAAAAGTGGCCCACTCAACCTGATGAAGGGCCCCCCGATGGGCTCGAAACTAGTCGGTGCCGCCACCGGACGATTATACGTGAGTGTTTAGCCGTTTTTATATAAGTTTTTTAGGTACGTACGACTTGAATCCTTTGACTTTACATTTTATGAAAATAAGAAAGTATTCTTTTAAAGTAGACGTGGTTACTATATTTTGAATTGTTGTGCATGTTTTTCTTTTAAATGTTTGTTAATTAACAAACGCGGACAGCCGTTGTACTACTATAGCAAAATGAAATTAGCATCAGTCAAATGATTGTGAGAAACTTTGGTTCTAAATCTTACTAATATTTAACTCCGAAAGTTTGGATGGATGGATGCATGAATATTTGTTAGAAGGTATCTTCAGTACGGCTTAACAAATCTCATAAAATTTGGGATAGATGTAGGATATATTCTGGAAGAACTTATAGACTACACATGAAGTATTTTTTTTAATTCCGTGCGGACGGAGTTGCGGGCGAAAGCTAGTATTTGAGGTAAAATATAGAACAATAGAATAGTTATCATTTTGATAAATATAAGTGATATCAAAGTAATTGAATCATTTCCAATAAACATAGTGCTTTAAGAATTACGTGAAAATTATATGATTAATTTTGTATTTACTCATCCTAAAAGTAAACAGCATTTAGCTTCTATATTTCATTTATAATTTCATACCAGAGCTTTAAATACCTTATTTATAGCAAAACATTAGCCCTACAAAAATGTAATAAAAGCCTGTGGCTTTTAGGTCGTGTCAAAAACTTATGTAAATACATTATATTAAGGGAGACCTTTGTACACGAGTTTGTGTCAGAAGCTTTGTATACTGTTTCAAAGACGAAGCCAGTCAAGTATTAATTCAATCAGATTGTGAATAATGTAATGGAGAATTCTAAAGTTGCTATGTTGTTTTTCTTTTTCGTATTCATGAATCGTTTTTCACACAACTATATCCGGTATATTTTAGAAAGATACTAGCTGTCGCCCGCTACTCCGTCTGCACCTATGTATGTAGAAAAAGGTTCAATAAGTAGCCTATGTGTTTTTCCGGACTATGTTCTACATCTGTACCAAATTTCATTAAGTTCGTCGAGCCGTTTCGGATATCTACTAACAAACATCTATCCATCAATCTAAGCTTTTGCATTTATAATATTAGTAAGATTAAGTTTCATACTGAATTTAAAAACTAGTAGGAAAACGCATAGACAAGCCTTCTAACGAAATATCCGTGGATTAGGAACGATTTTTTGAATTCAATGAAATCAAGTAATATGAATATAAAAACATAGTTACAAATTACATTACGAAAGCTCTCAGTCACCTTCTGAATATTTTATACTGTAACTTGAGTACGCGAGAGAAATAAAATGTAAAAATATTCCTGTATTTATTGAGACAGTACTCGAAAAGTACTGAAATATTGCATATTCCCTTAGCTAGTGAACCGTTAAAAAAGTGGGGCGCATCACGGATTGTTTGCGAAACTTAATGAGGGGCTCGGAGCCGGCGCATGCTAATTATGTTGTGTTATATTCATACTTTTATTTTTACCAACACTACCTTTGCATATAAACTTAACCTACAGGCACGAAGCTTGAAATAGGGGCCAAGTACGGAATAAATTGCAACAAATTTTCAGACGAATCAAACCAGTTTTTTATTTAACACTAGAAATGTTTTAATTTACTGCACACAAGACTAGCCTTACTAAAATGTCGACATCTATGTCCCCTCACTAATCATTCTGATACTAGACTTTGTAACGAAAGCACGTCATTCGCGCCAAAGGATGGTAATTAATAATGTCTAAAATTACAAAGTCTCATATAGAGAAAGATTAGTAAATGCCTATATCTAGTAATGGACTGACAAGGCTAATGGTAAAGATCAAATAAAGAAACTTACTTATGTTCTTAAAACTAATGTTTGGATGGATATTTGTTAGAAGGTACTTCCAGAACAACAGCATGGAACTAACTATAATTTGGCATAGATTTAGAAAATAGCTTGGAATAATACAAAGGTATTTTTTTATTTCGCGCGGACGGAGTCTCGGGCCACAACTATTTGAATATAACTAAAAATTTTCACGTTCATGTTAAAAATAATGCGAAGACTATATCACTATGCAGAATTGTTAAGATATTGTTCTAAGTTATAAAAGAAGTACTTATAAAAGTGCACTGAATAAGTAGACAAACACTGTCCGTAGATTAAATTGTTTCTAGAGCAACACAAATAGTTGAAAGCCCATTGTTTGTACTGATCTAATGAGATTGCGGTACGGCAACTGTACACTGCTTAACTATGCTTTCAAGTGTGTACAAAGCGTTTAACATACTCCTTATACATTTTTGATCAACAATAAATAAATAATAATACATGAACTGTTGATCGTGTTGGTTGAAATGGAAAGCTTAAAGAATATAAGATAATTTTTGTAGTAATAAGAAAATATGTAAAGGTTGTCACAGGATGTGTTTATTATAATCTACTAGCTGTCGCCCGCGATTCCGTCTGCGCGAATCATAATTAGTTACGACACCTTAAAAGTTGTTTTTCCAGAATATGTTCTATATGTATTCCAAATTTCATCAAGATCCGTTCAGCCGTTCCGAAGATACCTTCAAACAAACATCCATACATCCATCTATCTAAACATTCGCATTTATAATGTTAATAAGATTTACTCGCGAAGAAGTTTTAAAAAGTGAATTATAATTTGATTAAAGAGAAAAGGTCCTATATATAATATTTCCAATCACCTCCAATCGCACACTACTCGATAACCGAAAGCAACAAGATGTGCTACCACTAAACTCAAACGCTTTGAAAATCACCGACGTGGAAAGGGTAAAGCTTCACACGACCGATACTGATACGTGCCATTTTAGTTATCGCGATTTATTTTATCGTTTAAGTTGGATATTCGGTTATATTTTGTGATAAAAATCAAATCATCTCCTATAAAGATATAAATATTATCAAATGCTTAATATCAGTATTTTCATTGTATATATAAGTAATAAATTTATTTAAAAGTCACAAGGAAATTCAGTCATATTAGGTTAAGTATGTTTAAGTAACCATGAATTCGATAGATAAATAAAGATTTCTGTGAAAATTAATGGAATGTTAACATTCAATTATTTTGGTGTTATCAAGTTTTATAGCTGAATTTTAAGATATTGTTGGCATTTCATAGGCGGCTCTATATATTTCCTACGTCACAGCTTTACCGCTTGAAGCGCCTGTTGTAATGTGCATTACGTCGCTTTATTTGTTTTATGCTGCGTTATTGCGCACCAAAGTCGAGCTGTAAATGTGTTGCGAAACCTTTGTACTAAAACTTTACCGTGCATTATTACACGCTGTGCGTAATATCAGTTATCTTTTATACACAAAGCGCTTGCATATAAAAATGTTATTTGTATTCAAAGATACTGGAATAAGAAATAGTCTGAAATATTTTTTTTAAGTCAGTGAGACTTCAATGACTTTTACACGATATTTCAATCACTTTTTAATCAATTTTATAACAATTTACACTTTTTTTTGTTTCTTACAACTTCAGTTAACTGACTAATATTTACTAACTTTAGCAACTAAACTTCTGTGACTAATGCACAAATGGACAACTGATGTAAGTTTTAGTCTTTAATGAAATTTGTCGAGAGCAAAGTTACCTGTTGTAATTCTTCTAATTTTGAAACTGTCTATTGTGTTTGTGTTGTAAAGTTGGAGCTACACTTCTCCATGATAAAATTGCTTCAAAATAAAAGGTTCCTGTTATTTGTCGAGAATATATATTTCCAATTCAATATCAAGCTTACATTATATTAAAATGTTATATGTTCTTAGAATAAATTGGTTAAAAAAATAGATTCGTGTCTAGAGGAGGATGAACCAAAGAAATATGGATGGATTGTGTGAAAAAGGATATGTAAGAGTTATCCAACACATTGTATTTTTGATAACACAAATAACAATAAAAAATCGCTAGCAATTTTTTCTAGAAGCGTAGATAAATATGCGACAGCTCAGTCGCTTGTCGATGTCATTCGACTTTCCATTTCCTGTAGAGTATCGCGAATCAGTGGGGACTAAGAGGCTTCATATCCGTTCCTGATTGTGCACAAACCGTGAAATTGTTCAATATTCATGTAAGAAATGTACAGGGATATTACATAGCTGTTGATTTTGATGGAAAATTAAAGTGGAAATAGGATCAATATCCGTTAACGAGTTTCAGAATTAGACTAGTTTAACGTTCGAATAGTTTAACATGTTATAATTTTATTCAAATTTTCTTAGGTAATATAGTACGATATAATTCTCGCGCAATTTCCTGTCGCACTGTGGAACGGTGGAACGGCCCTCGGCGGTATTTCCATACCAATACGACTTGGGTCCTTCAAGAAGCGAACATACCATTTCCTTAAATGCCGGCAACCCGTCCCCAGTTTCTCTGATGTTGCAGATGTCTATCGGTGTGGTTGATCATCTTGGTGATCTCGCAGCTTGTTTGCCGCCTTTTCTAATAATCATGGAAAAAATGGATCATAAAATAACTCGTGATATTTTTTAATAAATCTCTACGTCAATCATGACGTCATAACTATTTGCTGCCGAGTGGAAAACTAAATGGAACAATTTAAATGTGTTCGCATTTTTAAAGTTTTCGAATAAATATTTCTGTGCAGAAATTTATGCTTCATTTGATCTGCAATTCAGTGAAAAATTCCAACTCTGCGATAGTAAGCGTTGATTTGTTTGAAAGTTAATAAAACTGTTTGAAGTTAACATAAGCTTTTTTTTATGAAGTGTATATTTTCACTGCTGACAAGTTCATGGAAGAATGTAACAGATAGTAAGTTTTTGTATCGATATTTATAGCTTAACAAAAGTCCGTGATCCTGGGCCACCATTTCATCGAGATTTTTATTTATTTCATATGTAATTTTTCTGATTTAAAAATATCATATCTATTGATAAGATAATTGGTATTGGTATGCACAGTAAGAAAAATTATAGACTTCAAAAAGAATATATTACTTTTCAGCAGTCGAAGTTATAAAGAAGATGAATAAAAAAATGTAAACGGTAGCTGCGTACACAAAGAACGAAAATGATCCAAAACAAAGACCAGTTCGAAACAAAGAACTTCTGAGAGTTTTAATTTGAAAAACCAGTCAAACGACGAGTTTTCTTTGTAAAGATTTTCTAATAAATGTTTTGTGTGTCTTTTGATTTCACTTTTATTAATAAACGTGGTCTATTTCCTGATATGAAAGAGAAAAAATACTTTAGCGCGAGCCAAAGGCCTAAGCATGAAATGACTGTAAAAAAACTCTTTAAATCTATATATTTAAAAATCAATTACTGTTCGTTAGTCTCGCTTAAACTCGAGAACGGCTGAATAGATTTGTCTTACCTTGGTCTTGAAATGTTCGTGGAGGTTTAGGGAAGGTTAAAAAGGTGAGAAAAATTCGAATAATTGCCGGGAATTGATCATGTTTTTTTTTAATTACGCGCGGACGGAGTTGCGGTCCACAGCGAGTTAGGAATAAAAAAAGAAAATTCATTAATTGTAAAATGGACAATGTTCTTGACTGTAATGGAATTAATTATGACAGCCTCGATTTGATTAAAAGATAACGTCATTTCGAGTAAAATTATAAATGCCGTCGTATTTACTCGTGATGAGCTTCATTTTCAATTTCAGTATTAAAATTTTATTTAAAAATGTAATTCGATTTAATTTTCGCCGGTGATTCGTAAACTGTATTGTATTATAAATGGATAGTAGACAGTGTTTACAATAACTTTTTTTATTCTTCAATTCAATTCAATCTCTTATTCATGGCCACTTTTTTTGCGGATTGGGACTGACTCGATTGTTTATGGTTTACTTATTGTTTAGGAGAGACTGGCTCTGATATGTTTTTGAAAAAGTCTTGTTAGTAAATGATGTAAATATTTTAAACTCTTGAACTTACTTTTCTTAAAACAGTTGACTCATATTAAAGTAGGACAGACACAATAAGGGACATCTTAGTGGTAGTTAATAATGGTGAGTAAGTTAATGTTGTTGACAAGTTGACATTAAGTAGAAATGGTGCCATATGCCTTGTCTTGTATTACCTAAAGTGTATAAAACTACCTTGTAACATTTTTTAAAACAAAACACACGCATAGTCGCTAGCAAGGCGGTACGGGTTCGTGGAAATTTAATCAAGGTCTCGGAAAAAGCTTTTTTGGTTTATTTCTTTCTGGAAGGAAAATGGAAAAATTTATCGTCTTGTTAGGATTAGACAGAGATTACACAGGTGCTTTTAAATTTAATTTCTGGATTATGAGATGTTTTGAAATGTAATGTTGCGTTTAACGGTTAATTTCTTGTGAATATATTTGCAGCTTGTAAATTATTTAAATTACGTATATTTTGATTTTATATTTTGTAGGTTAAATGATATATTTTCAAAGATATTTTAAGAATTCCGTAAATTCAATAATAATAAATCTATCTTAATACATAAACTGTGCTTAAACTTTCAGTTTGAGAAAAGCTTAATGTTAATGTTAAGCTTGTTTTTTCAAAGTCCATCCGAGTTTTTGTATCTAAATACGACACCGTTTTTGCTTAAACGACCTGTTTTTTTATAGTCTGGCTGTATCGTTAGTCAAGTTTGTTTGTGTTACAGTTAAATGCTGGACTATTTTATTTTTATTCGTTGCATTGTTTATACAATTTAAAAATTGGTTTTTAAATAGTATTATCTAATCTCATATATAAACACGGCTAAACACTCACGTATATTCGTCCGGTGGCGGCACCGACTCACCGTGTAGTGAGCGACGGGCCGCGTCCGCGAAATAATACCAGTACCACTCATCCTGATGAATGGCCCCCGATGGGCTCGAAACTAGTCGGTGCCGCCACCGGACGAATATACGTGAGTGTTTAGTCATTTTTATATATCATTTTAGTATAATGTCACAAGAAAGTTTCAATTATTTAGTATTATCTAATTTTATAAATAAATAAAAAATATCTTAGCTTTGTTGCATTACATATTTTCTGTAACAAATTGCTACAACCAAGACTTTTCCGAGATGTTTCATATTCACCCGTGGATGTGCACAAACTGTGAAATTGATTAATCTAAGCGTAAAATTGTATGTTACGGGAGCCTGAATACCTCGGAAATTACTAAATCATATATATAATGTTTAATATTTAACAATTTCCAATACGAAACACTTGACGTAACAAATATTTAAATATATTTTTTGTCCCATTGTGTCCCAAATTACCACGAGAACTACATTTATTTTAATTATGTCTGAGAAGGAGAAATCTCTCTGCGTTGATAAGCATTTTAAGTCTGGAATTCACACGAATGTTGAAAGCTATACACTCAAGAATGTATGAAACCGAATTACATTTAGAATGTATGATACTGACAGCGTTGTTACAAATTGTTTCAGGTTTAGATTCTACGTGTATTCAGCGTACGTAGAGAGACGAACGCTGGCTGCTGTGCGAGTGATTGCGGCTACGCGAACTCGAGGTGCCGATTCGGTTATCTGCCGTATGTGGTTGCCGGACAACAGAACACTCACTTTGAAGGCCAGAGTTAAGGTACGGAGAAGATTTAATGTGAAATTTTAGTACTGAGCATAATTCTCTCGTTGTCATCATATCAGAAATGTATTGTCGTATTTCAAAATTTAATCCTTCCATCTGAAAGTATAAACTTATCATTTGATTAGAATGGATAAATATTTTCTTATTCTTGTGAATGTGCTTATTATAATATTATATTTTACAATAAGTTAAAAATTCATTGAAATTTTAAATATTTTGTCTTCTCTAATGTTCTATTAAAATTTTATGATTCTACATTTAAACAGAACGAACAAAGTTTTAGAGTAGAAGTGAGTTTGTTGAAGCCGCAAGGATTTTATAGCATCTTTCATCACAGTAAACATTATCCGAGTACAGTCGCTGTGAATTTTAGTGTAAATTTACTTTGGAATATGGACTTTTATTTACGGTTGAGGCCATTTATTTTCCACCCATTTGTGTGTTATTTGACGCTCAAAATGTAATTACATCATAAACTTATTATTAGAACCTTTGATATAAATTAAAGCTCTTATGGTGACAGTTGGCTGCACGATATTAGATCCTTAGTGGGAACCGAATTTTATTCTTTCATTGTAGAAAGTTATCAAGCAAATATAAATTTATATTCTTCATCGTTTCAGCCTATCCGAGAGAATTGGAACTTGAAGTACAGTGCGACGTATGTGCTGTGTCTGCTGCGCGAGACGGGCGTGAAGCCTCAGGAGACGGTCGGCGCGTCGTTGTCCGTACTGGCCAGCACGGCGCAGCACCGCCCGCCCACCAACCAGCTCATTGTACTCGACACCAATCCCAGGAAGGGTAACGAGGTAAGCTTACAATTGAAGGATGGAGGAGCTGGAACTGCAGTTTATTTGTATTTGTGTCAATTCTCCGCAACTCTGAGAAGGAAACAAGTATAATTGTTAAGCTCAAAATCGCTAATTATTGTTCCGGACATCACAAAGTGTATGTTTAGTATGAAAAATATACGTCAAGGGAATGTTTAGAAACCAATTAAATAATTTTGAATTCCTTAGTTCTGTTACCATTTTTTTAATTTGACTTTTTAAATTATCACTTGATTTTGCGAATTTCATTAGGAAACTCTACACGTGTGCGTGAAGCCGTTTCACTTCTCGTACGCGCGCTCTGACTGGCTGCTGGAGTGGTTTGAGCTGAACCGTCTGCTGGGCGTCAGCCACTTCTATATGTACAACGAGTCCCTAAGCGCGCCAGTCACCTGCCTCATAGAGCACTATCGCAAGCAGGGTCTGGTCACGCTGCTGCCATGGAAGCTGCCCATTGTATCCAAAGTTGAAATAAGGTATGTTGTAATTACATTGCATTTATGTTGTTCCGTTGCGCCTTGTAAAATAATACAGTTAATATATAAAAGCACATTTAGTCAAGATTAAAAAAATAAACTGAGGTATCAAATTAATATTTTCAGGACGGAGGGTCAGTTCGCGGCCTTTAACGATTGCTTGTACCGGTCAATGTCTGCTGCGGGCTGGCTGCTAGTCATCGATGTGGACGAGGTGGTGTTGCCGCGGCGCGAGCGCACGTTGTCCGCGCTGCTTACCGCCCTGCGCGCCGCATACAACCCCCCATCCAAGGCGCCCTCCGCCTTCCTGTTTAGAAACGCCTTCTTCTACTTGGGTTGGGAGGTTCGTAAAATCATAACATGTTCAAATAAAAGAAATGTCATAAATTTCACAACCGTAATCTGATCCGGCATTTAAATAAAATTATCATTTATCGCCAGCGAACATTCTTTATCGGTCTGTGTGTGACTATCGGATATTTTGTAAAAATGTTGTGTCTTGCCGCTTATTATTTTGTAATGTGAATTAACTCACAGGACGACGCCGAAGCTCCGGCGCCTTTGTTGACGTCACGGAAGACGCGTCGGTGGGCGGCGCCGCACGCGGTCAAGAACCGCAGCAAGTACGCACTGCGGCCGCGCGACGCCGTTGAGCTCGGCAACCACTTCGTATGGGAGCTCGCGCCCGGCGCCAGCTCCGTCGGGGTGCCGACTGACCGAGCCTTGCTGCATCATTATCGGGTATATACCTAAACTTTTTGTATGACTATCTACATTTCTCGTTAATAATTAAAAGCCTCAATTCTAACTTTAATCAAAAAATAAGAAACTTATTTGCGATACGTTTATTAAAACTGCCAAAGAAACAGTAGCAGCGTCATTAGAACACAACTCTAACATCAAATTTCATAGAAACTTCGCTACCAAACGAGGTACTATAGATACAGTCTGTTCTTATATTTCTTTTTAAAACAAGGTCTTTTTGAAGTAAGTTGTATCGTATTAATTATACATTAAAATAATGATAAATTGTACTAATATAATTCATGTAACAGATGGCATGCGAGTACGGTGGTCAGCAATGCCTGACGGTGCCTTCGACAGTGGACCGCACCGCACACCGTTGGGCGGACGACCTCCTCAAGCGTGTCAACGCTGAAAAGGATACATATTTAAAAACGTGTCCCACGTAAACCGTTTGTCGACGCATTTCCCTGATTGTACAAATTTACAAGTACATTTACAAATGGTCCCATTATATCATAGCTATTAAAATACGACTGTAGAAATTGAATATTATTGCGTTAATTGTTACCAGAGAAATTTCATAAAATAGTTACTAATTAAATTGATTTTTTTTCGATTTTTTTCGAAAAATGAACATGTTTTTCGAATCTTGCAAGCTTTTTTGGTAGCGTCCTGTCGTGACAATATTGAATATCTATAGTCGTAAGTAATTATAAGTATTAAACCTGCATTTAAATTTATGTATAATATATAGTTATGTTATATATAATACAAAGTCCAATCCAAATATTACTAAATGAAAGCTCTTTATATCGTGTACAAAAAATTTACTTCAATAACTGTCACTATTGTTAATTTATAATAGCATAAACCATTTTATGTGTGTGCATCAGATGCAAAACTGAGAAATAAAATCTGAAGTCAGTATGTAGAAATTATTCGTATAATGGCATTTATAACTATTCTATTGCTATGTTTTACTTTCTTACAAAAGATACAGTTAGATATTGTTTGACAACGTGGTTTAACCATTTAATCGCCGGTGATTAATATTATCGATGTTTTTTGTTGTTTTTCTTTTAGTCAAGATCACATTTCGGAAATCCACATACAATCATATGATTTCTTGTAATATCTGATACCAGCGTTCGATAAAAGGGTTGATATATGTTTAAGTTAAAATGTAATTGAAACATTGTCTGAGTTTTTTATAGTTAGGATCATAATATTTAATTAAATTGTATCTATGCATACTACAAACATATACATATACGTGTAATTTAGCTTCCTAGACTAAACTAGATTATCGAACATCTTAACTTTTTGGCATAAATAACAATTTAATAAAAAAATCCTAGCAAAATAAGTAACAATCATCATCATTATCAGCTCACTATACGTCCCTACCGAGGGGCTCGGAGCTTACCCTAAGTTAAGGGTGATTAGGCCATAGTCAACCACGCTGGCCAAGTGCTGGTTGGTTCACTTCACATATATATTTGAATTACTTCTCAGATATGTGCAGGTTGCATCACGATGTCCTTCACCGTAAGAACGTCGGATAAATGTACATATGTAAATCGGAAATCGAAAAACACATTGGTACATGGCGGGAATCAAACCCAGGACCTGCAGATTGCAAGTCAAGTGCTTGACCACTGAGCCACCGAGGCTCAATATAAGTAAATAATTTATTTTATAAGTTTAAAAAACATACAAATTCTAAATTACCAAACGTAGTGCCATAATTCACTCTTTAAAAAGTTTCATGTCTATTTTCTTTTCATGAAACTGTATCAAAATAAGATTTTACATTCTAATGTCATACTTTTGATATCGGCATACTTTTCTTCATTTAATATTTGCCCCAATATTTCAAAGATATGTTATAGTCATCCGCATCGCATAATAATAAGAGGACCACTTAGTATCAGTGCCATTTGAAAGCTATTTGTTCGAAACATATAAAAATTTTGCCCGACTGACAATATAATAAAGGCGCAATATCATTAGTCTTTAGTATGTATTCCTAGTAGGCAAACTTTTAGCGGGGTATCGGTTTAGTAAACACATATATTTGAAATGAAGTGTCCACAGTTTGCTAGATTTGCGCTGATTTTCAGCGTGACGTGCCCTAACTCACAGCACAACCGGTTCCAGGACCCGAAAATTTGTGGCTCACTCAATCGGCTGCTAATAATTTGCCTACTGGGAACACAGCATTTGCGCTGAAAGGCAGAGTACGAGTATTTAGAGTAATGCGAGTGATTTCTGTTCACTCATGTAGGGCCCTAAATGCGAGCAGTGGTTTTATTAGTTGTTAGGGCCCGCATGCTCTGTGTAATATTCTTTACCGCGCATTATAATCGTCTACTAATTCCCTTCACCAGGACGCTTGCGTTACACAGTCCAAGTTAACGACTAATGAACTTGCGCCCTTATATTTATTATTGATGTATAAGTATGCCTAAACGGCAGAACCTACTTTGATTAAAGAAGTGTCAAAATTCGTATTTTTTACAGTCGGGGATATCATTTATTTTATTATCAACCCTTTAGTATTTTTAATTATTATATACGTAAATGGTCAGTATTCAATGTGGATAAATTAAAGCCATTCACAATATGTTGCTCAAAAACGCTTATAGCGTTAACAGTATTACTTAAAATAAAAATATATATGACTTTAATATGTTAATATAATCAAATTTACTTAAAAGATAATTTATAAATAATTTCAGATATCTAAATCATATTTAATCTACTTTCTAAATAAGGAACGTTAGTCATATAGTCCAGAAAATAATAACAGTCCAAAAGAACGCACTAAATACTATAAATACGCCATTGTTTCAAATTTTTGTTCATTAATCAAATCAATTATTTGAAATTTCTTGAGACATTATAAACTAATTAAAAACGGCTATACAATAGCTATAATACAGTGCTGTCACTGGTTTATCTATACGTAAGTTTATACGTAAGTTTAGCCATTTTTAATTAGTTTAGTTTATACCTTTTACAATTTATAACCATAAACTTAAAATAATCTTAATGCGATTATAGAGATTTTTATTTAATATATTTCCAGTTTGTCAACAAATCTTTATAAAATACGAAATATGATATTCAATTTATGTATTGTAAATATTACAATTGTTTTTTGTAAATAAACTATCTACAATAAGTACACAAAGCTATTGCTATTGTTTAGATGTTGTCGAGTCCGTATTCAATTTCATGATGTAAATGTATCTTTAGTATAATTAAAATTAATATGTACATATCCATTATTCGTTATTGTATTTTCACATTAAACTTATCCTTTTATGAACTTTCAAACCAAGTCTAGTTTACACTGTTATAATTATTTTTAACGTTTATATTTCTTTGAATTTTATATCAATTGTTTTGTATATTTTGAAAAATTACATAAATGGTTTTCTTATAGTAAATAAGTAACGTTTATTTACAAATTTTGTTAACATAAGGAAAATAAAATCAGTAATTTTACAGGTTCCGAATGTAATTTACTGGTAAGTTTTATGACGTAAAGTTTATAAATTTAGTTTTATGCATACAAGTCTCAGTTATATTCTACAAAAACTATTTTTTTTTATTAACTGACACATTTTTTTTAAAGAAATTATATCGCGCATTAGTGTTATTCTGACACATATCATAAACTGTGTTGTTTATAAATGCATACGGGAATACAAAAGTTTTTCGTCAAAGAACATTTTTTTATGTTTGGAATTAAAACAATTTGGTTTTTATTTTTGTTATCGTCTAGCTAACTACTCGGTTCCTAGAAGTAATTTTAAGTATTAATGTATTTTAAAAGTTATTGTTACATGTATTAATGTATGCATTTGTTTTACGTAAAACTGCTTAGGCTGTGTTCAAACCAAAGGTGTTATCAGCCACCGACTGTGAGAGAAACGAACAAAACTAGATTAAGAAAAAAAACCAATACAAGTTTTGTTCGCACTAACCGAAAATACTCCACCAGGTCCGGATTTAGCAGTTACGGCGCCCTCAGCGAGATTTTTGCGGCGCACCTTTTTGGGTGTCGGAGAAAACCTTCCAAAGATTAACTTAAGGGGTTCCGTAAGCGCCTCTTTATACCGACTATGGCACTTTCGACGCTCTCTTATGTCCAGCGCCTTTGGCGGTTGCCCCACCCCGTCCTACCCTAACGCTGCTACTGTACGCTACTACGCCTTGCATAGTCACTTAAATGCAATGTGATTATAGGTTCAAACATTATTTTAAATTACGTAAGCGATTGATAATACATTTGGTGTGTACATGGCCTTATCTTAAACGGTTGTATTGTTATGACGCTTATTTAAACAGAAATGCAGAACAAATAAATTAAGTTTTAGTTTTGATTATACATTGTATTTGAACATTCGCCTCCGAAAAATATCTGCTGGTGTAATTAAGACTTAAAATTATGAATGAATTTCGATGTAACAAAATTTAGTGGCAAATGATATTTTTTGTGTCTATATTTTTATCTGTGATGTCTATTTTAGAGACGTGGGGTTATATTTAATTCGAGGAGAAATTGTTATGTTAGTGAGAAAGTTGGATCTGTTTTTTTTTGTACAATAAAATACAACTGAATTTCTTACGTGTTTCATTGTAGTACAGATATTTTAAAGTAAATGGAGTAACGTGTGCGTATAATTAGAACTGCGGTTGGAAGTTTTGGTAAGATGGCGTTGTTCTTAACTTGAATAAATATTATATTGAAATAATTTTCAAAACCTTGTTAACTTTGGAAAATATTTCATTTTAAATGCTCCAAATTGTAATCTTATTTTTATGTTTATAAATCAAAAAGGAAAAAAACAAATCAACCCATAAATCGTCCACACTTAGATGCGGACAGTTTAAATTACTAAAAGACTGTTACAATAATTTCTAATGTTACTAATTATTATAAATGCTTAAAAAATATATATGTTTGCTAGAAGATATCTCCAGAATGGCTGTATGGATTTCGCTGATATTTAGACACGTGGTACAAAATCTGGAAGAACACATACACTACTAATAATGTTTTATTTTAAATCCACGCGGAAAGTGGCGCGAGTACATCCAGTTTAAATGTGTAGCTAGCAATACGTCCCGATTACGCATGAGTTAGGTTTTGTAAAGAATTGTGATGAAACTAATCCTATCTTATGGAGTTCACTCATACAATGTGAATTGAGATATATTTCTAATACAATTTAATTCGTGGAATACATTTAATAATAAATATTTTATGCGTGTATTTATTTACTTTATTCAAATTATGTTTTTTTTATTATATAAAAACTTTACATAACAAATTAAATATCGATTAGCCAGCAGTACTAAAAACCCACAGGGTTTAGGTGTACTTACTGGGCGCTTATTAATTTATAACATCAGCAAATTACCAAATACAGACGTTATTAACATTTCACAATTATACTAAACAAAAGAACAGAGATTAAACGGTTTTTTCAGACCATAATAGAAAGATAAAAAAGCGAGACAAAAAATAGATATATAAAACAATTGATTGTCAATTTGCAATAAATGTAACTTATTTATTTAAAAGTGCCGATTTCAAACTTCAAATGTAAACAGATGTTTGGTTGAAATTTAATCGTAATATATCATATTATATATCTGTTTGGTATTAATAATTGGCTGAGGCACAGAACACATAGATAAGCTTATAACTAACGTGCGGTTAACAGCGAGTTAGTTGTACGTAGATTATCTAGCGGCATGGACGGCGCTCGGCTTGTGTACACACTACTGTTTGCTTGTCTAAACTGCGCCAGGGTATGTTATCCCGCTTTTACATATAACAAACGTGGTACAGACTAAATTTTGAATAGTTCGAGGTTAATCTGCATTTAAAATTTACTTCAACTTATGTAATTTATATAATTCGTCTTTATTACAAATAAATTTCTCATTTAATACAATTTATTCCATATATTTGTCTTTATTATGTATTTGATAACCAGACTTTGTTTCTATAACAATAATTGGTATATTACTTAAGATTCGTGCTCATGTTAGTACAATATACTCTCGTGTAACAGGTTCTAGCGACGTTGACATTCACCCTTAATGATGGCAACCAGATTCCAGCCGTCGCTTTAGGCACTAGCTTGGGTCACCTTTCTGATGTAAGTATGTTCAATACTATCTTGATGTGTTGAGGTATTTCCTTGATATGAATTCTATACACGTAGCAAACTCGTTGCGTTAGCTTATGCATTTTTTATCTTTGTCTTTTACTAACAACTATTCCAAAATTTTAAAAGACGCCCCGAAGTGTAGACTATTATATTATGAATCAATTTAAAAATCGACATCACAGAAGAGCTGGCAGCAACCTGGAACAAAGAACTAGTTTACCTATTCAAAGGGGGAACGCTGTCAGTATCTTCGGAACCGTACCTAAAGGGACTCCTTTTGATAACATATTTTAGTTAATTATTCGTTATATTTTATTAAAAAAAAACGAATTAACATTTGAACAACAGATAATTTTAAAGTAAGGATTAAAGATAAAGAAGAAAAGGGATATAAAATACAAAAGCACACTATTAATAAAGTTTACACTTGTTGCCCGTAGGGTACCCGAGTCCTACCTGTGAACCATTCCCTGGCCCGCGCGGTGCAGTGGGCGCTTGAGGCTGGCTATAGGCACATCGACACAGCCACGCTGTACCGAGTCGAAGATGAAGTCGGTTTGGGATTACATAACTATCTAAAGGACACACATACCAACAGAGAGGATATTTACATTACTACTAAAGTAGGTACTAGTTACAAATATTATCTGTTAAAAAAGCACATCAGCATATGACATGTTCTTATTGTGCGGTCAGGCATGCAGTTTTTCGTCTCCTATCGTACAGCAATTGCGGTCATATATTGGAAGCAGTATCATACGCAAAAATCTGCAAAGTAATGCTATCTGCCGTCGCGACATATGCCGTTGCCGCCTGCTGCTCCCGTTTGCTGTCTGTCACATTTCTCGAACTCGCATCTTTATGATATTTAAGCCGGTTTATATTGACTGATTTTGACATCAAGCTATTATACGCCTTATCAAATTGGGCATGAATTTAATAACATATTATTATAAGTTCCACATCTGGTATTTTGATGGATCGTATTACTATTATCACATCACAATGCCAACATGATGACTAATTAGAAAGGCAAAAAATGTATCTAATAAAATGTGACTATTAAATGGTTTACTATAAAATTGCTCAATCAGTTTACACTATATTTTGCAATGTGTCGTTCATTCGTGATAAATCTGCGAGCAACATTTTGCTCATTTCTAATCGGGTTAATCTTACTGTGTTTAACTTGTAATTTAATTATTGTTTTGTTTTACACAGCTATGGAACGATGCTCATGAAAAGGACGAAGTAATACCCGCATTAATTGCTTCATTGGTGCAGCTGCAATTGAACTACGTAGATTTATATCTCATGCATTATCCAATGGCTTACGAGGTGATTATTTAATATATGTTTTATGAGTATTTATGAGCGTCGGTGGCTCAAGGGGCACTCGAGTGCATGGTCCTGGGTTACGAACCCAGGACCATCATCTACCAATGTGTTTTTCGATTTGCGATATATACCACCTGAACATATCTGCAAATAAATTCAAAGATATGTGTGAAGTCAACCAACCAACACTGGGCCAGCAAGGCCTAGTCATCCCTAACTTGGGTAGGCTCCCTAGCCTCTTAGTGGGGTCGTATATTACTATATAGTATAGCTGACGCTAATGATGATAAGTACTCGTATGTTATTAGGGTTGTAAGACCAAGCCGAGGCCTATCCGCGGCTGTAGATCCTTAATTAAGTATTTATTCAGTTAAAACTTTTCACATTACGCTAATAAAAAATATACATATTTTTTACTGCAGTGTCGTTTTAATTGAAAAAGTGAGAAAAACAATAATTTGTTTTGAATTAAAATAAATCCGAAAGCGAGCTCCAAAAATGGAATATTTCTTTTTTGTTAATTTTTTCTTTGTTAAAAGTTTTTATTTACTTTGATTGCTTTTAACGAGTATTTTTCTATTCATTATACAAAGTCCATTATTACTTTGCTACTCGAGTTTATATTTATGAGTTTTTCTTTCTTTTGTATTAAGGCGACGACAAAAATAAGTTTAAATTTTAATGTTTTTTTTTGTTTTCTTAGAAAGACGGAAGTATAAGTTTAACCGATTACTTGGAGACTTGGAAAGGAATGGAAAATGCTTATAATTTAAACCTCACTAAGTCAATTGGTGTTTCCAACTTCAACATAAGCCAGATGCAACGCCTTTGGTATAATAGTGTTGTAAAACCAGCTGTTTTGCAAATCGAGGTAAAGAAAGTGATATGACATACCTAACATACATACAATAATACATATTTTATATATTATAATGTACATATCAAACATTTAACATACATACACGTAAAAAATAAAAAATAAAGATCCTTTGTTTTAGTGTAACACCCGTATATTGTTAGTAATATGTCTTATAACTATGTTAGTAATTACTATTATATTTTTAAGGTGCGAGAGCTTTTTTTCGCAGTATATCGCTTAATTACCCAGTGTTATTATACTTTACACGTGTAACCTATATCATACTAGTGATGTCACCCGGTAGTGTAGCTTCCCAACAGTGATTTTTTTTCAAAACGCTTGACTTTTTTTGAACCATGCAAACAATCAAATTCCTCTGTATAACAATAGTTACCATGAAAGCTCAGTGATAGCTTTTAATGCGATTTAGATTTTTTTTAATAATTAGTTGTATTAAGAACGATGTGCATAATACGGTTTGCATATGGTTAAATGTATGAAAATTGATTAGTCGAGACAGTAAACTCTGCGTAAAAAATAACTTCAGAAAGTGTAGCGCGCTTTAATACTATTAGTAAGAAAATCCGACACTGTGCCGGTGTATCGGCACAACACTAGTCTTGTTAAATTATCAATGTATATGTCCCCCCACTAATCTGACTGACACTTAACTTGGTAACGAAAGCGCGCCATCCGCGCCAATGTATTCTCAAACTACTTAGTCTATGTTTGATAGTATTTAATTTTTGAAAGGTAAATCCAACTATAACACAAGACGAGCTGGTTGATTGGTGTCAGAAACATGGAGTTGTTGTGATGGCGTACAGTCCTTTTGGTGGTATTCTAGGACGTAAGCAAGACGCGCCGCCACCTCGCGCCGACCATTCTATATTAAAAAGAATTGCTGCTAAATACAATAAGACAGTACCGCAGATCTTATTAAGATATCTGGTAAGGAATAGTAGTAGTACATAGTTTAACTAACGCTTTTTTAATAGCATAACAAACAGTATCAAAGTTTTGAAACTATAACTATTCGATATCAAATAGAGACTTCAACTACTTATTTTTCGATGTTTTTTTGTACTTTTAATCGTGAGTAACTGGAGTTAATTTTCAACTTAGGTTTTCAATCAAAAACTAAATCGAACCGAGTGCTGAAAAAAATTATTAAATGGATTGTAATTAAGAAATCTAAGGCCAAGTATGCAACCGCAACTTATACGGTTATGTTCCTTCTAGGTTATTTTATTTCTAGGTAATTTGCATTGATTGCTATTATCAAATTTCTAATATAATATATAAAATATGTTTTTATTGTTTTAGTTGGATCGCAAGATGGTCGCCATTCCACGTTCCACAAATAAGGAACGAATAAAACAAAACATTGATATATTGGATTTCTCGCTCACGACCGACGAAGTTAAAGAATTGTCTTCTTTTAATAAGAATTACAGACTCCGGACACCCGCTAAGTGGTACTCACATCCACACTTTCCTTTTGAAAAGAAAAACCTAACTGATGCAGAAATTCAATATATAATTGAGCATAGCGTTGAAGACTAATATAATGTATGGCTGCTAAAATATTTTTAAAATTTTTAAACATCCTATATAAGAATTATTAAATACTTTATTTCTTTGCTAATATGTATTAAAGAAACTAAAATAATAAACGTATATTTTCTCACTTGAATAGGTTTTATATTTCCAAACTTTGACGTTCATAAAAGCTCAGTGGAACTTAAAAGGAAAGTTCAAGAACATTTTCTTTGAGTTTCTAATTCCTAGCCTTGGTAGTTGTTAATAGTCAGGTAAGAAAGTTAAAACAATTTTCTATTTAATCTGTATAGAAAATACTATTAAAAATACATTGAAAAGGTTCTATAAAAGATGATTATGTTCAAATTTCGGATCTGTTCAGATGTGCGAAGGATTATGTTTTGATTGTTATGTTACACCTTGTAATATTAAATCCTTTTTGAAAGACATATGTAAACCTTTTTGGTAACGTTTCATCAAATAACCGACCACCTGCTTAATCTTCATATAAATCTTTTGTCATTTTCTTGTAACGTTCTAAACTTAAAATAAGTAATTTTATTTGTAATTTTATGAAAATATAATATTACATTGTATTTTTTTGACGCGTTCACATTCGCTTGTTCTCTGTCAAATGCAAGAGTTTTCTGGTCTTAAAGAATATATATCTACATCTTCAAGGAGTTAACAGAACATTAATAATTCAAGAAGTTGGAACGTATTTGCGGTGTTACTCTTGTATTTTAATCTCGGAAGGCAATCGTTGGAATTCAAGTTTAACAATTTACCAACAAACTTCATCACGAGTTGACCGCACTCAACTCCAGTCACATAAAGTTTTATAAGTAGCTAGATTAATAATTCATGTCTGTCTTGTAAACAATTTTATATTCGTGATTATGTCAATGGCCACTACGCATACTGTCGTAGGATAAAAAAGAAAAAAATCCGGCTGATTGTGACAGTCAGGAAAAATTACAAAATGACATCTAATCAGCATCGGTTCAGTCGTTTGTTACAAGTACATCGCAGGGATTTGAAAAATACTAAACGTCGCCCGCGACTTCGTCCGCACGGAATTAAGAGAAAGATAATTCGTAGCCTATGTGTTCTTCCAGACTATGTTCTATATGTATGCCAAATTACATCGAGATCCGTTCGGTTGTTCGGGAGATACCTTCAGACAAACATCCATCCATCTAAACATTTGCATTTATAATATTAGTTAGATAGTAAGATGTAAGATAAAAATCAATTTAACTCAGAAAAATGTGTTATTTTTACCTATATTTGTAACAGCATCATTAAATGCACTTCAATAGGATACGTGAGTTTTCCCTAAAGTGTATATTGGACTATAGATATACAGTAAATGATGGGAATCGTTTGTTTCTCTCCCTCGGGTATTATGACAATCGAACATCCAGTCTACTATAAATATTTATAGATAGAAGTTTATCTTTATAAAATACTGCAGCGTTGATTTCATACATAAACCAAAAAAACTCAATTTACTTACTGTAGCTTTTATTAAATAATGTTATTTAAAACCGGTTTTATCATTGTTGAGTTTATCCGTAATAATTATAAATCGATTAATCTGTTTTTATTTTTTCTTAGTAAACTTGTAAATCGGTATTATTTAACACGATTTTAGGAGTTGAAATCCTAGACTTTTCCTTATAGATCACGTTCATTAACAAATCTATAAGTTTTTCAGTTATATAATTTTTTATAATAATGTTAGTTTTTCGTTATAAAGTGTTTGCTAATGACCGAGTCTGCGACGTACTTTTTGTAACATTACGAACATTATAAAGATAAAGTTGGATAGAATGCTTTTTTATACGCAACGTTTGTAGGTCAGTAACTTTCACTGAAATTTTATGTAATCCGGTAAGTAGAGTCGACATAAATTGAAATTAAATTATTTTAATCATAAGTCGCTTCTTATATACCTTCTAGTAGAAAAACAGAGGTAAAATATCATATAATATTCTCATGTCGTTAGTACTATTGTCCTCCGAAACGGCTTGACCGATTTTTATGAATTTTTATATGCATATTCAGTAGGTATAAGAATCGGCTACTATTTTTTAATCCCGCGCGGACGGAATCGCGGGGCACAGCCAGATACTTATAATTGTTTGATTGTGAATTTCTCCTTAGGCTCGGAAAGTTATTTATCAACGTGTAAAAATACTATTTTTCTTCGTATTAAAATTTACATACAATAAAATATTAAGTTAAATAATTTTGCAGCTCGTAGAAAATTCTGAGCAGGACACTTAGGTTTTCTTTTTAACTAACATTAAAAATATGGTACAAAATAAACACAATGAATATTCACACAACACATACATACGTTAATCAGAAACTTGTGTATTAAATCGATTGATTAACTAAACAGTGAATTATCCAAGCAAATAAATGTTTATCATACGGCAGCTGACTGATTGATGTTTGTCTATGCCAATTTATATCATAGAGTTTGATGTATGCAAATATAATGATTATCAGTTTATATCATGTTAATATAATTTTGAATGCAATTATAATTAAGTAGAGCTTTTTGTAAAATGTCCAATAACTAACTAATATTATAAATACAAATGTTTGGATGGATGTTCGTCAGAAGGTATCTAAAGAACAAGGGATCTCGCTGAAATTTGATATAGATGTAGAAAGTAGCCAGGAAAGACGAATTAGGGTTTAAGTATTAGGAAGTTTTTTTTTAATTTTGCGTGGACGGAGTTGTGTGCGACAGCTAGTATAGTAATAGTTTTAAAACATCAGTTTTACTTTTATCTTCCTAGCTACATTGGGACTGTAAGACTTCACTCAATCCAGTTGATATTATACTTTTTATATTACTTATAATATTTCTTGTATTGTACATACATTTATTGCAGCTATACACTTTGCAATAAATTGACAAATATAAAAAGTACATGGCTATTTTATACGTTTTACTCGCAAATTATTGAGCTTTCATGAAACGATTGAAAGCATCGAGTTCTATAATAGCATTACGTTAAGAGCTTTTTACGCTTGCCTCTGCAACATAGCAGAGCACTTTACACAAAAATATATACGATACTTCATGTTTGAAAACTAACCCTTCCGCTCCGCTTACGTTATTTGTTAAAACGTTCCATGACACCACTATGATGCTATCGTAAAAAAGTGAACTCGCATAGCACTGAAAGTGTTAAAAATAATTGCAACATTCGTTTAAACTTTATAAATCGATTTTTTTTATAATACATAATTTACCTCAGATGTTACGTTTTACGATCAAACGTTTCATGGCGATCTTATAATGCCCGACTTTGAATATTCCTAAACAATTATTAAGTACGAATTTTACATTGTAATTATCATTGTAATATCGTTTTATTACTAGTGGTTAATAATAAAATAAATGAACAAATACAAAAACACGCACAAATATTTACATGCACATATATTAAGCTATTTTAATTGTAAATTACTTTTTTATTGTAATTCTTAAGTAAGGCAAGCAATTTCACAATGTTACTAACCTTTTACTTAAACTTTAGCACTAACACGAAAGAGTCCTGACTGCTATAATTCGGGTCTAGAACCTAGTTTAGAAACCAGGCGTACTTACTATTATACTTTGTAATTAAATCATACTTTTGTTGCCTAAATAAACGATTTTTATTATTATTATTCCAACTCGATACCTTCTCGCGTTCCTGACCAAAAGGATCTTGACAGAGAGACGGAGGGACAACAAAATGATCCTATAAGGGTTCCGTTTTTCCTTTCGAGGTACGGAACCCTAAACAATCAGAATCATTATATCCCACACTTTTTAAACCCCTTTATTGTTCAACCAGTTTAGGCTTTATAACTTAACAATGAAATTAACAAAAATAACCAAACTTTTTTTGAAAACCAACACAAAATTATGTGCAATCGCTAGTTAACCCGAAATGCAAAACAGCGGCTTTTTATTGTAGCGACAATTTGAATGTTACACATCGTTACGCCCTGATTGAAATAAATTGCATTCACAGTAACTGATAGTCAGCAAGCAAGCTTTTACACTCTCATTCATTAAATGGCCAATAAAATTTATATCACTCTATTTACTCCCGTTCAGTTTACAGTTCAACCGTGAAATTCCACTGCCGAAACACGTATTAATTTTAATATTGCTACCTCTTTTTATTTCAAACAGAATGAAAGAGACACTACACACATCGTTTAGGTATGTGTCGGCAAATGTATTGATATTTTAGAATTCACATGTTAATTATAATAGATGATATGGAATACCTTTTCATAAGCAAAATGGAATTGAAACAGATACTTTATATTAAGGTTTTTGGGTTGTTATACTCTGTAGTTAGCAATATTTTTATGGTATTACGGGAAGGATCAGAATAAGAGTCTGTTATAATATAAAATAATACTTTAGCCACTTACTTTTTAATGTTTTTACTTTTTTATGGGGTAAGCTATCCATTACACTTGGCCAATTTTAGTTAGAGTTCCCTTCTCCGCTCTTCTATCAAATTGTAAGTGAGCCGTAACAAATAAAATATTGACGGGCCCTGAAAAAGGGCCTGACCTCGTTTTCAATATCTCGCGGTATTGGACGGATAGACAGACGAAACCACACAAAGTGGAGGATTACTTTTGATGGATATGAGTGTATAAATGTTTTCTTCATTCTTTACTTACATTTTTACTTTTGTTTCGATATGTCTAAAAGTATTACAACCCTTAAAGTAAATAGAATATTTTTTTTATCACAGTACAGCTGAAAATTGCAAATTGTTTCTTTTGTAACACCTACACAGTTTTCGCTTATTTCTTTATTTAAAAAAGCTTTTCGTTTTGCGCTCAAGTATTCGCATTCCAGAAAGTATTATAAAACATTACTCAATGTTTTAAAAAGACAGTCTGTTAAGAATCAGAAAACAAGTTAGTCGATTAAGTTCTCGTGTCTAGTTCTGTATTTCAAAGTTGTAATTAATATCTGATACAAACCATATCGTTGACATAATTCAGCTTATGCGAAATAACGCGTACACGGAAATGTATTTAGGCGGGCGTTATTGTTGTACGCACGAACGGGAATTGAGGATTAATCGAATTGTGCTCTATTCATCAACGTCTTGTGCGTGTCGGGCCGCTCGGATCCCATGCGGTTTGTATTGGAAGGATTTAAGCTCTTTATAGTTAATCAAATAATTGTGTAACATATGTTAATGATCATGAATTACGATTAATACAATTGAAATAGTTAATATAAAATACAACGAGGTAAAAGAATTTCACATTTAAAGGACCCCGAAATGTTCTGTAAGTAGTATTATACTAATCTCCTTTTAATTATGTAACTATTTGTATCACAAGACAGTAAAATATCGTTTGTTATATACTAGTGAGGGATCTGACATTCTGACACTGTCTTTGGATTCTTTCTTATGACATTAACATTTATATATTTTTCATATGCTTCGTGTCAGTCAGTGTGCTTTAACCTATGAAAGGTTCATACTGAACAGACACAACAATTCTCTCCTCACTTTATAAATAATGCAACAGTTTCAAACTTGAATTAGGTTTATATATAATACATATTTAAAAAACTTCACCTCCTTAAGAACATAAGGTTGTAAAGTATTGCTGCAGAAGAGTTATTCGCATATTCAGATATCAAAATATACATATTTAAATAACCTCTACAGTAATATTCAGTGTTATATCTCTCACGATCTTATATTTCAGGTTACATCCCATGAGCATACATTACTTGTATCTCTTGAGAACTCAAAGCAATTGCTGTACGCTGTGTAATCGCAAACCTGCCAGAAACGATTTAAATAATGCATTTAATACTAACTTATAACCTATTAGAACCACACATAAAATAAACAAGTAACTGATTGTTGTCTATACATAGACAATAAAAAATATGACTACATAAGTAGTCATATTTTTTATTCTCAGATCAGATAACTGATAGTCGGTGATTTGGTCGTTTTGTCTGTAAGTTTGTGTACGCTAATCTCAGAAAAGGATTAATTGATTTTAATAATGTTTTCATTAATGCATTGTAGTAAGTTTCATTTATGTTTTAATGTTTATTTTATATCAGTCAATAAAATAATTAAAAAGTTATGTTAACTTTCGATATTTTTGGACATTTAGAGACCCAACGTACTCAAACTTAGTTTATCAACCATGTAATAAAGGGTTCAGGTTAGCCTGGACAGTGTTAGTGTAACAAGATTATTTTAATAAAACTATTATAAGAATAATATTACTGCGGCAGGTATTTTATGTAATTCGTATACATTACTCCGAAACCTAACCGTATCTTCCATTTTGCTCTTCACAGAAATTAAAGCTCGCTTCAAATGTAACCAGACCGGAAATTGAAAGCTCCGTGCTTTGACTCTTGCCCCAAAATATGGTTTTTAATTTTATACGAAAGTGATAATAGTGTTAGGATATTCATTTTTAAAAATAGTTTCGAGTTTAAAATTATTTTTTAATCATATCGTATACACTTAATTTGCACTTAATGAGTACATCTAGTTAATATAAAAGTTAATGTAACTCTAAAATAATAAAACCTGATATTGGGTCTTGAATTAGAACAGCTTAGTTATTATTATGACTAAGTTTTAGCTTTCCTAATAAACATAAAATAAAAGTAGTACGATCGTCAAGCCTTGTAGAAAAAAAGCAAACTTTAGTTGTGTTGTTTTTACGTATATTCGAAAGCACCTAGATGAACTATAAGCTTGTATATTCTTAGTATAAAGTAATATATTGATTCAATTAACAACCCATATAATGTATTTAAGTAACAATGACAGCTCACTAACGGCCTTTAAAAGGTGTTTCCATTCACATTAGCAAACCATTAAGTTTTATATTGGCGAAGCGAAAATACTTTGTAAAAGCTTATTGTGGCCGTTTTTACTTTACTTTTATAATGAATTTCAGGTAAAAAGACTGTCTATTAATAATTTTAGAGTCTCAAAAAACCCTTTTTTAACTTCTGCAATTTAAATAATTTTCCATTTAAAGTAAAATTGTAAAAACGGTCATCAGTCAATAATAATATTATTTTAATGGTTCAGTTTTATACGATCGAATATAAAAATGACAAAAGCGTATATCAAATTTAATTCAGGAAATGCACAGCCTTTAGAAATTTTCATTCAAATATAAAAGTATTTCAATATTTTTACTATGAATGAAATTCAGTGTGAAAGAGAAATGACTGATATGCATTAATATTAAAATTCCTCCAGCAACCGAATGCTCAACGGACTGAAAATTTCACTCCGTCTGTCTAATTTTCTAGAAATTTTCATCCAGTACCTTTTCAAGTCCAATAATTTCTTAAGCATTTAGGTGAGAAAACGTCAGTAAAACGACTTACCTTATATGAATATAAGTCTCCGTGACTGAACATTTTAAATACCATTGATATATTACAACGAAAATAAGACATATTCGGTTTTGTTATTCGAAATACATATTATATTGATAAAGACCTATGTTGAGTGCAGAATTAACATTCGGCCAACGACGTGGCGTACTGGCCTGGAACCTTTGCCTTTTTAGTTATAAAAAAGATAGATGTAAAGAAAAGGGAATAGCGCGGGAAGAGTTATCAATGAGATGTAGTCGCGAATAGTATTCAATGAATAATGTTGTTTTAGTGCAAGGATACTAATAATGCAATAAACGCATTTTGGCTGCCGTGCTGTTGTTTTCAATTTATATAACCTACACTAAATGTACCCAAAAATAGGTTATAAACTTCTTGAATAAACTCGATAACAAAAAACACAAAGGTAGCTATAATCTACCAAAAAATAAAAACAATAAAACTGATAAATGACAAATACCTATATATTTTACCTTCCAATGTAATTAAGTGATATATTACACCCATTCATATATATCTTGGCTTGTTTGAAAAAACCATACCACCTGTGTCCCTACTTCGTTTACCGCTTAAATTAATAACCCCCATTGCCTATTACCTTTTATAACAAACGATTCAACAATAAACAATAACCTTTTTTTTAGTTAAAGTGTCGCTAAAACTCGAGAACGGCTGAACAGATCTATTTTATCTTAGTCTAGAAATGTTCGTGGAGGTCTAGGCAAGGTTTAAAAGGTAAGAAAAATTCAAATAATTGCCGGGAACTAAGTTGATTTTAATTCCACGCGGACGGTGTCGGGGGCGATAGCTAGTACAGAATAAAACTTTCATGTAAAATCCTAAGCTTGTAACTTCGACTCACATATACAAAGGTGTAAACTTCGTACCCTTCCTTTACATTCAACTACATTTGAAATTTTGACTAAGTGCAAACTAGATTATGCGTAAAGTTTTACCCTAACTTAAACTGTTAAACTTTAACACACATGGTTTAAATTTACATACATAAATTTAGTATGTTATTTACACAACACTAGTATGTATTATTATGAAAACTTATAAATTATGTAACTAATCTTGTAGTAAAAATTTACTAAGATAAAGTATTATTATAAGAAAAAATCTGATAACCGATTATTCGACGCAATCTTGGCAAAATCTTTCGAGTCAAATAAAACGCGCACCACTGATCAGTTTATGCCCGTTTGATCTTTATTACGGCAATATTTCTTTTTCTTTGTTTACTGCCCTCATATTGCTTTTACGGAAATTGGTATTTAATTGTGGTATTATTTTTAAAAGATTCGTATAAAATATAAAAGTATTATAGATTTAGATAACCGTTTTTATTTGGGGATATTTATTTGGTAATAAATATAGGGGGAGACATCAATTATAGACCTCGATATACTTTTGCTTATTTAAAGTTTTTAGAATTTATATTTTAGATGAACAGCTTTACATTTATCTGCACATAGTAAAGGGTATAGAAAACATATATATATATATTTATGTATATAGTATATTTTTTACAGGAATATCAATCCATTTTTGTACTCACACCCACGGAAAGTAATTAAAATAATCATAGGATCGAACGTGACCATTGCGTATTAAAAACTTTTTGACGACATATATCTTTGTTAAACAGTACAAAAGTACTTGAATTAATCAATTTTTATAAGCAATTCTTGGCAAAGTGTTCACATATAACAAAGTTTTGCATATAAGCTTTATAACCAACTGGGCCGTTTTCATAAATTGTGTTAGACATCGTAAATTTAGTCGGGTAAGCAAATAATCCCTAACTCAAAACACTATTAACACTTAAGTAGTTCGAGAAAGTTTCCTTGTATTATATTGTAGCTTACACCTACTCATGCCGGTTCAAATTCCGGAGGAATACAGCGAACTAATCTTGGATTAATGCATATTTGGGTTACAGTTCATAAATGTTATGAATAACTTACATACACACTTATTATCAAGTTTTACTGATTCAAGAAGAATTTGCTAACTTATCTGCCTACTCATTTAGTTATTTCATTTGTAATAATTCTCTAAAGTTATTAATTATATTAATGCTCATCGAACCTCCTTGGTAGTACGGAAGAGGTTGCCGTGGAGATTGAACTGGCCACTAACGCGACACTGCGCGCCGTGCAGAAAAAAGAAGATTTTTTTTTATAAAAGAGTGTAAAATGTTCGTTGAATTAGTTATTCTTGACTTATTTTGTTGTGTGCATGTGCGATTGAAGTCCATTTTATATTTAGAATAAAAAACAGAGACTGTTAAACATAATTTTCAATTGTGTTTAAATACCAGACTGATTTATGTTAAGCATAAGAAAATATCAGTAGCTCGTATGCAATTAATGTCAATTGTTATTTCAGAGTGTAGTATGTTATTAGTTTCTATTAGGTAATGAATACACACAGTTCATTAATCATTTAACACTACGTTGCGCTCTGAGGTCGCCGCTCCTACCTATGTAAGTATAATATTGTTATAAGTTTGTTGTGAATAGTTTCAATTAGATATCGAATCATAATAAGATACCTAACTTATATATTGATAATGATCCAATTAAAGCTATGGTTAAATTAGCTGGCGCCTGCGACTCCATCCGCGCAGAATTAGAAAAAACTTAAGTAGCTTATGTGTTCTTCCAGACTATGTTTTACAAAATTCAATCAAGTCATAAAGATCCATCCATCCATATAAATATTAGTATGATTAGTAAGGCATGTGTAAATTTAACAGAAAACACAATAAGACTTCATATTAATCTACTAAATTACTAGCTTGATCGTTACAGCAAACTATAAAAGTAATTTGCTACGAGTATCGCTACGGCATTTTCTGCAAGTGACGGAAATAACGCAAGAACCTTTTAATTAATACATATCCATTTAATATACGAAGTGCGGTATCACTTACCACGCCTTTGTTCCTGATATTTGGTATATTTTCTTTATATGAAAAAGTTCTTTTATTTTTCTTGTTGTCGCCAAAGCTTTAACGTTTAAAACATTTTTTAAAGCTTACAAAGCGAAACATGTTATTCTTTGAGTTGCTAAGTCGATATTTGATAAAGCTATATTTATTATGATTTTCAGACTAGCTATGAAGTTGTTGACCAACGTAGTGTTTACCGCGCGCTGAAATTGCCTTATGAATATGTAACGGTACAAAGTTACCCTTCTATAGCGTATTCGCCTAGTTCGCTTGCTATTATTGTCATTCAAGTTATCTTAAAAGTTAAAAGTTTTTACATGTAAAATATGCGAAGAGAATTTAAATAATTTAACATTTTAATTTTACATATAGATGTAGTACAAACTTACATATGTAAGTTTAAATGGGCAAAAGATTACTGATTATGCCAGCAACGAAAAAGTTCAATGTTAATCAAATTCACGACATTTTTACATTCTTTTATCTAATTAATCTTTATCTAAAAAGATCAGCGGCGAAATGGTCTAAGAATTGTAAAGGTAGTCCAATAATTTATTTCAAAGCGTACTCAAAAATCGCATTCCATTCATGATTTTATAGTACTTAATATTTTGTTAAATATAAATAATATTTAAAATAGGTATTACGAACAATAAAAGGTTCAAACCTGAAAGAGTTTACGCGATCAATCTATTTGCGAACAATGCCGCATAAACAAAGACAAACAGACAATAAAGACAACTCCAACGAGAACATAAAACCCTGGAGTGACAAATGGCCATATATTTTACCGTTCAATACATTTCACATGATGTATTGTCCATTTGTCCATTCATGAAACAGTACAATCGCCTAAAAATCTAATCAACTTCAATCTGCACAACTTTTTTAATCTGGATTTTACAGTTCGAATGTATCGTAAAACATATAAAGTTACAAAGGTACTAAAATTATTTTTTTTCGTATGGAAATATTGCATTTTACTTATTCACAAAATTAATAAAACAGAGTGCAAAACAATGTAGCTATTACTATGATTTTGAATTGCAATTAAAATGTGAGAGGTATTTAAATCGGTCTGAAGTCTTTCGGTTTGAAGAGCTTAAAAACTAAAAGTAAAATAATAGCTACACTTGTATTTTCTCTGAAAACTGCAGAATTCCCATTATTTCTCGTAAAACCATAAAAGAGTACGATATTCATTTGCAGGAAATAATATTTTATTGGTTATCGATATTGTGTTGTCATGACTTTCATTCTGTCCGAAAAAAAAACTCAAATAGCAAAATCTATACTAATATTATAAAGCGAAAGAGTTTATTTGTTTAAACACGATAATCTCAGGAACTACTGGTTCGATTTGAAAAATTCTTTTTTTGTTAAATAGTCTATTTATAGACGGAGGCTTACATAATATTACGCTGCGACCAATAGTTGTTTTTTAATTCCGCGCGGACGGAGTCGCATGCGACAGCTAGTGCGTAAAATATATCGTCTGTTAAGCCAAGATCAAGGTCAATTCAATAAATTACTTTTACTTCCCTGTCTATATCACACTGTGAATATTATCTTTTGGACATTTATTAGAGGTTAAATAAAATAACAATACTTGAATCAAAATAAAATATTTAGTTAAAATCTAAATATAACTACGACATTCAAACATAAAGTAGTTTGGATTAAACGTTTTGATAAGGTGTTCTAGTTAATATTCCTAAGTCCTGCCTCACAAGCTCTCTCACGTTCCGCAAACGTTTGTGCATCGACGAAATACACGCTAAAACAATTCCTAAAATCCAAAAACAAACTAACTTAATACAAATTGAAATTTGCCGTTTCCATTGTGAAAAATTCCACCCGTTTACTCACAAACGTTGGTGCTTACACAATATTTATTTGATATCAATTTTAAATGAAATTGCTCCACCAATCAAAAGTCTACAAATGACTACCACGCGAAGGAAGAAGTCAATTTTAATATGGGTATTATTTTATAATTTATTTTTTCTTAACTAACTGTCTAAAGCGACTCCGAAGATGCGGGATTAAAGAAAATCCTAAATAGTAACCTATGTGTTCTTCCAGACTATGTTCTATGTGTATGCCAAAGTCCATCGAGATCCGCTTAGCCGCTCTGGAGACACCTTAAAATCTAAACATTTGCATTAATAATATTAGTAAGATTAATGAAATTTTATTTATTTATTTCATACAGAGAGACAAAATAGAATAGAGCTATAATAAATAATATATAAATGCTAATGTGGACCGAATTTCAAAGTCATATCAACGAGTAATTAAATATACCAACAACGTTGTTATTGTTTAATTACTAAACGTAACATATCAAGAATTCAAACAATACGCAATTCTCTACAATTCAAATATAAATGACCCAATTATGTTATACGTAATTACCCATATTTTGTCTCTGTCAGCGTATGAGGTTATTTTATGTAGCGCTAGGAATGTTATAATTTTAGACTGGCCACTTTGTGTGGCTCTTTTGTTTGTAACCGTGATTACAAGTAGGTTGAGGTAAGAAAAAGTATTTTTTATAAACACATTTTTTTTAAATATTTAGCACTGTTCTAAATTTAAAAAATGAAGCTATTTATTAGAAAAGAAAAGTAATAAAAGCAGAGTTATAAAATCAGACAACGAAATACATTCCAAAATTAGAGACGTCATATTTTTAAGTTCACTTAATTTATTTTATTAATAAGATATTTAGAAAGTATATTTTAATTATTTAGCACGAAATATTTAGTATAGAGTTGGTAAGTTGTTAACACGTTGTTTTACCTTTAAAACAGCCATATTACGTTGAGCTTGAACAGACAAACACACCCGCTGCTCTGAGACTACCGTTACTTAGATAATATATTTTCCCAGTTAACTAAGTTTGTTTCGTGATAATGGTTTGCGAACTCATTAACAGTTTAATAATTTGTTACAAAATTACTTTTTAGTTCATTAAAACTCGATTTTAAACAATTCTTTGTTTTTAAAATGCATTAAAAGTTTAATTTTGTTTTAGAATTGTTTGAAAAGAATTTTCTATAGCTACATCGTCTCAGTGCTAGTCCCGGCAAATCCCCAAAGGCCCTAACCTGTGACCTTTTCACATTAGATAATAAAATGTCAATACGTTATATAAACAGAGGCGTTCATATTATTTGTATTATTGTGGTAAGGATAAAAGGAACTAACGATTGAGCTTTTTTGTTTTATTGAAATGGGATAGTCGAAAAAAGATTTTCCTTTATACTTAATAAAAAGGTTTTAATTGTTAAATTGCTTCGACTATTGAATTAGGCCTGGTACTAGATAGTACCGTTTGTTTTTTAATTATCTTCATTAGTGGCAATGTTGGAAAGACAAACGAAGCGCACTTTGTATTTAAAATTTATATAAAATACCTTTGGGAATTTGTTGGAAGCATTCGCGCAATAAAAACGCTCGTTATCTGAATTCTCCTCTTCTCAAAGAGACACAATGTTCTTCGAAAAATAACAAAGAGGAAAAATGACTATAAATTTTACATTCGTGTTTCTCTTTTTGTTTACATGTGTTAAGGAATAAAGAACAAATAACTAACTGAACCCCGCATATGTTACATCAATGTCTTAATAAACAAAAGACTGTTTAAAAATATATTACGGATAGTTCAAATAAAAAACAGTTTTTTGTTTCTTCGAAATCGCACATTTTTAATTTGTTTTTTTTTATTTTTTTGGGGCAAAAATTTTTCTTACATCCTCATAACATCCACCTAATGTAACATCATTTATTTAGTGGCTAAGAAACATTAAAACCATGCGCTCGATTTTTTTTAAAAAGACTGTTTTACACTATTTGGTATATTAAAATATGAAATGTACAATCTTTTTCTACCATCGCCAGCGACAAATTTAGTCCTAAGTAATTTTACATTTAAGTAATGAGATTGTAAAATCTGCCTCAACAAATTCGTCGTCCGGAAATCAACTTGACTATAAATTCGTCCCAATTTGTATCCATTTGTAAGCGGAATTTGCAATCAGCAAAGCTTCTTATTTCTTATATCACGAGTAAGATTTCAAATGATGATAATTTCATTCACGTTATACATTCGTAAGCACTGGTTTCTTGATTAAATATAATTAGATAAAGATACCTAAAGATTTAATGAACGCCGATTTAATTTTATCGGCGCTATATTTATCTTAAAATAATTCATAATAATTTTATAGTCTTAGTTATTAATTTAGTATTTCATATTTTAACGGACAAGTAGCTACATTTTGGACTATCTTACTAATATTATAAATGCGAATGTTTAGATGGATGGATAAGATGGATGTTTATTTGAAGGTATCTTCGGAACGGCTTAACGTATTTCGCAACACAGACGTATTAGGTATTTTTTGATTTCGCGCGGACGGCGTCCGGCGACAGCTAGTTTTTAATAAATTTAAGGCGAAGTGCCTGGACTATGTATTATATACCTCATTAATATCACGATTCGTATGTAGATATTTATAATTTATGTAACTATTTAAAAATATATAGGGGACATAATATAAACAATTAAGTAATAAATAACACCCATGTCTACCACTCTGAGATGAGAGTAAAACTTAAAAAAGGGACCCACCTTCAAGCAAAAACTTTCGATCAAAAAAAAATCAAAATCGGAGCACCACGGGCGGAGTTACGCGGTAACATACATAAAAATAAACATAGAGACGAATTGATAACCTCCTTCTTTTAGAAGTTACTAAACTTATAATTATAATTTATAACATACAAGCCTTTTTATTTCTCTAGGAAATGGAAGCAAATAAAATGAGTAAGAAAGATTTTAAAGTAATTGTATAAAAAGTCAGGTACCTAATAACTTTGACATTTAAATTAAACCTAGAGTTATCTTTTCCAACTGGAAATAGAGCATACTTTTAAAAATCAATACTCTAGAATTGCCACTGAAATAACTACGCTCGAAATAACTTCGTCTGACGCGATGAAACATTAGGTTTTGCTCTATTTCCCCCAACTGAAATAAGTTTGTTTTAAATAGACGAAGTTTTAACTAGGCAAATAAACGATTTTATCAAAATGTGGTAAAAGCTATTTGTAGACTGAGAATAATTAACTTTTAAAAGCAGATTAATTTTTATTATAACCAGAAATATTACTAATACATACTAATATTATAAATGCGAATGTTTGGATGAATGTTTGTTTGAAGGTATCTCTAGAACGGCTGAACAGATCTCGATGAAATTTTTCATACATATAGAACATACTCTGAAGTAACACATAGACTACTAATTTTGTTTTTATTTTTTATTTTTAATACTTTGAACAATTTTGACACAATTTTAAATACTTTTAAAGCACAATTTACATAAACTAGAATATTTATTCTTCTCTTCTAAAGTTCTTGATTTGAGGGTACTTGACCCTTTATTTGATTTACAATAGACAGTGTTTTCTAACACTAATAAATAAAACTACAAGTTCATATACCACTAATTATTTGTTAGGTTCATTATATCCAGATATAAATATTCTTTGCTTTATAATAAATAACACGGTCACATACTAAGAAGCCATTAACAACAATACGAACTACCCTCAAATGAATAATGTGTTCAATTAATTTTAAGCCCTTTGTTGATCTGTTTCATTGTCATAGTTATATAAATTCAAAATACATTATCTAAAAGTTAAACCAATTTGTTAATTTTGTTTAAGAACATAAAGAAACCAGTGCAGTGGTAGAGCCCGCTTTAACATCTTCGCACGAATTGGCCCGGCTCGCAAGGTGAAATACCACAACCATACAGAAGACAGACGTGAAGTGGAGGTAATTCCGCGTTTCGTCTGATGAGTGTGCGTCCTGAAGGCCTAATTTAGTCCTCTTTCCCTTCCCACCCTTTTTCTTATAAGGAAAGGATGGGAAGTGAAAGTGGACTTTCCGGATGAGAGGATGCATTGGAAGGGAAAATGTTTTCTTTCTGTGCAACCTCTCCTCCATCGATTAAAGGTAGGCAACGCATATGCAATTGCATATGTCTATGGGCAACAGTCACTTCGCTATTTCAGCGATTTCTGGTGGCCGCTCGCTCGATTGCCACCTTATGATAAAAAACAAGTGCACACTTTTGTAGCTAAACTACTTTTTAAAAACATACTCTGCAATAATTAATTATACGAAAAAAGAGATACGACAATCAAAAAACAAATATTATATATATTAGAGATATTATATTTTAGCTTGTAAATAATTCTTTTTCCGTGTAAGTGAGGGTATTTTTGATGAAACTGATCTTCATATGTATAAAACAGTGAGATGATCAAATATGTAGTAGAAAATTTCAAGAGAGTCACAAATTTGCTGCGCTACGTAATAAAAATTCAAATTCCTAGTAAGGTTCAAGAAAATGTTCATCATGTTTTGAAGGAAATAAATTTACATTGATTGGAATGTTTTATGTACAAAGTCACTCTGTAACAATACAAGTGCTCGAGTATTCAAAGACTAAACTACGTATTGTGTGGAATCTAGATGTTTGAAAGGTATGTAACGAACCATGAAATACCGTTATTGGCTTTCATATGACATCCTTCCGTCGTGCCAAAAGTCTTTGGTGAAACGTTAGCGGAGGTTCGCTTTGATTTTGCTATATTCATTGTACATGAATAGATGTAGTTTTAGTAAATTGCACCAAGAACACAAATCATCAAAAAAAAATTAACACATATAAGTTGTAATTTTTTACTTAACTAACTTAGCATGCTTGCTAGTTATATTATATACTAGCTGTCGCCCGCGACTCCGTCCGCGTGGATATATATAAAACTTAATTAATGTAGCCTATGTGTTCCTTCAGACTATGTTCTATACGTACGCCAAATTTATTCGAGTTCCGTTCAGCCGTCCTAGAGATATCTTCAAACACCCATCCATCCATCCACGTCACATCCATCTAAACATTCGCATTTATAATATTAGTAAGTTAAATAAAAAGCAGCTCTTCAAGGCATAAATTCGAAAAAAAAAGAATAAATAGTATCCTATGTCCGTCTCCTGCCTCTATGCTACCTCCTCACCAATTTTCAGCCATATCGGTAAAGCCGTTTTTGAGTTATAAATAGTGTAACTAACACGACTTTCTTTTAAATACATAAGATTACAACTTAATTGAATTGTAATACGAGAAATAATGACGCAAAATTTAATTAAATTCTTGTAACAAATGTAATGTAAAAACGTTAGCCTTTCTTGTTCGACGAGACATTTAGAGGTTGTATAAAGGAATAATACTTTTGATAAGAAATATCGGCGTATAAAAGATCAAACAACCATACCCTTGCCCGGGTTTAGGTGTAACGAAATGAGCTATTTAAGGTTAAGAAAAGGTTTTATTTGAACACAGATTCTAGTTTGAAAGAAGAAACTGGTTTTATTTTTTTTTTAATGTTTTAAGCTTATACTTTGCTATTTTTACTATAATTTTAATTTAGTCTACGAGACGGGCATTAATTATACATTTTAAAAATATCAACTCAATAAAATACTAAGGAAATAAAAATGTAAGTCAAATCATAACAAGTTTAATTTAAGTTTGAAATGCAATCACAATTAGCATAGTTAAAAATTAGTTTGTGCAACTCGAAGACGGAAAAGTTAGTTGGAAAAGTTTAAACAGAAATATGCAGCAGGTTTTTCCAATTTATATTAAGAACTTGAATGTTGTAATAAATACAATTTATATGCCAAGTCGGAAAATTAGAAATAGTTGTTGGATTTTAATTTTTATCGACCATGAATGTTTGTTTTAGGCAAATGCAGGAAAAATAAAAGCGTTTAAGAAATTGAGTTGTATTTTGTTAACAATAATCATCATCATCTATCTGCCCTTATCCCTACGTAGTGTTGGTACAGTATTTACTACTCCTCCATATATCTCTATCAGCCTTCATATCTGAAGGTACACCCTTCCTACGCATATCCTCTTTCAATCCATCCATACTTTCTTTGGTTTTCCTCAACCTTAATAATAATCAAATTTGATATGTGCCATATTAAGCTACATCTTGTTTAAAAGAAGGTATCCTTTTGTTAATCCTTTACAAGTAGCTCTTAATTTTACCAAGTTTTAGATAATATATTATCTTCTTTTGTAATAAAACGCGTACATATTTTGATGGTATATTGAAAATTAATTAAATGTTCTCTATTATCAAGTATCTCAAAAGCACTAATTAATTCCCGATAATAACCTATACGATGTTGACAAGATTCCCCGGTAGCGAAATATCGTGTACCAGAGAATGTATTTAGGCGTTATTGTTCTACGCACGAACGAGCTTTGTCGATTAATACAATTACATTCTATTCATCAACGTCTTGCGCATAGCAAACGTGCTCGGAATTGCTCGTTATAACTGATTCCTAACTACCATACGTGGTTTGTTTTATATCACAACAATTACAATTATTATACACAATACAAAAATATATATTAACTCCAACTTTATATCAATGCCTTTTATTAATACACGTAAATAAAACCTTTGTTACTTTCATTAAATCTAAACATATTTAATTAGCATTTAATTATTTGATTGTTTTAGAAATGAAAAATTAACTTACCTTTTACAATAATAAATCTTAAGTGTAAAGAAACACAATCACACGCACACACATTAACTCTATTAAATGAGTTACTCGTAACAAACATAATGTTATACTTAGGATTACTTTTGTCAAAGAAAATTTTCATAATGTGGGTGGGTAGTTGTTAATCTCTATACCAACCGCTAAAATTATTCAACCTAGATGGCAAAGTCTAGTCATCGTGTATCACATGGAATTCACCAATCTTTATCTTCCTGATCCAAAGTAATTCCTGTCCGCCAATAAGATAAATGACACTAATTCCAATGAGGAATATGTGAAAAATGCCTTGATAGTGGTAACATCGTATTTATTCGTATTAAATTGTCCCTAATCCTATCATGATAGACTATCTTGGTAATAATATAAATATGAAAGTATGGATAGATACGAGTAGATGGATGTTTGTTAGAAGGTATCTCCAGAACGATTGCATGGATCTAGTTGAAGTTTGGCACAGTTGTAGAACATAGACTGGATAAAAAATATGCTACTTATAAAGTTTTTTTTAATCCCGCGCGAACTGAGTCGTGGGCGACATCTAGTAATTTATAAAGAGGAGAATATAAGAGTAAAATGGACTGATTTTAATATTAGATTTATTTAAATCCAATATAAATTAAATATAAACTCAATATACATTTATATGTTATTTCATTTGACTGGCAATTCGCATAGAAAACTATCTATCTAAAATCCAATTTAAAGCCACGTACATTTTCTCTTTTTATAATTTGAGATAAAGATAATACTGAACTAGAACAACTAAATTAGTTTTCTTTGAAGTTATGTCCTGTGGGAAATAACTGGTGTATCGCGGTTCGAATTGCTACAACTCCGAAATGTTCCATATTTAACAATACCAATAATTGGTCTGTTACGTTTGTTTATGAATTATTGCCTCATAGCTTAAAGGTGGACTTTCTATTTATAGGGGGTGTAATTGTAATATTTGTAGTATAAAGAGAAAAGATTTTGAATATTCTTTAATTCCTTTTTAAGTCAAAATTAAAATATCCAATGTATCGATAAAAAATCTTTCAACTTTTATGCCTTTATATCAATGACTGTTGTTATTACTCATGTTGACCATAAATTATTCAAATTAACTTTCATTTGGCATTACAATAAATTGACATGAAAACGGCATAACACTCACGCATATTCATCCGGTGGCGGCACCGACTAGTTTCGAGCCCATCGGGAGCCCTTCATCAGGGTGAGTGGGACTGGTATTATTTCGAGAACGCGGCCCGTCGCTCACTCGGACGACTATACGTGTGTGTGGAGCCGTTTTTATCTAAGTTTATCATGTTGATTTTATTTTTATTTTTACTATAAAATTTTTCTTTGGTCTTTAAGTCTTTAGAAAAGTTGTTGAAATTTGATATCTATATTATCTGTCTAATTCAGTAGATATATTAAGTATAAAAAGCCAAAACATTATCTAGGTATCAGGATAAAATGAATTAGGTTTACGGCCATCAAATGTAATCTTCCAATTTTCTGTTGACTTTCCTATCTAGTCCCCGAATATCCTGAGATATTGAAACGGGGTCAAGCAACTGGGGGTCGGAGTTCGAGGGTTTGGGGGTCCGGGGGGTCTCTCGCGCCGCCAATATGTCATTTGTTACGCCTCATTTAAAATTCGATTGAGGATCATAGCATTGAAACATTTTCCAATTCTAGAAGTAATCGATGAAATAAAATTTGCATTTCATCAAAACCTAACTATATTTAGAAATAAGTATAATAAAAACAAAAACATGATACCATTGACCGTTTATTTCTAAAGATCTACGATCTGAAATAAACGCGTTAAATACTTATTCGGTAAATCTACATTTTTATTCATATATTCATTATCGGTTATAAAACGTTGATAAAACTTAATAAATTGATATTAATTAATAATCATAAAAGAAACAAAAAAGATCTTAAATCGTTTCGCTAGAATAAGCTCACGTTCTGCAAATATTTATTAAAATAGGGTTTATCCTATGGGAATCTTTCTCATTTCCTATTTGATAATATAACTAATACGTACTCTTTATATTGATTCTCTTATTTCAGAACTAATATCTTTAAAATTTAAACAAAGCGTGGTAGAATATATTTTAGCAAGACGTTATAAAATGCATGTAATATCGCTACAGCTGCAAAATGTGAAATATACTAGTGGCATGACTTAAAAAAGCATTGTTACTGTGTGCACTTCGGAATATTGGTCTAGGTTTTATTCCCTATGGACACCCGGCGTATATCAATGTGATTGGTATTAGACTATGAACCAGAAACCAATGTTACGTGTGATAAAATTATGTACACAGATAAAATATATACATAATACATACATAAACATGTAATGGTCGATGTGTTCCTATAATTAATGAAACAATTAACATTTTTAAAGGAAAGCTTGGACAATAATAAAGAAAAACTATGTTTATTTGAATAATAATGTTATTTAAACTGATTGATTCGAATTTTAATTTAAAACTAGAAGACTTAGTTCTCATGAGACAGAAATGTTTTAATTATTGAGTCTTTTTTTCAATAAAAAGTGCTCTTGGATTCGTAATTCTGTGATATGAAAAGGCGACGAGCGTAAATGAATGAATTATACCTACCGATCCGAATTTTTCATTTATTTTATCTTCATTTCCCTGCTCGCGACATTGATAACGAGGTCGAGGATAGCAAAATGTTCATTAAAAATACAAATTTTTACAGCGCTTTGAAATATTTTATATCTGGTTTAGGACAGGTGTTACCTCTTTCAGCCTACGGAGCAAATCTCTTAGTTACAGTATAATTATGGAAGTACATCTTCCTCTTAATTTAGTTTAAAGGTGTCAAGTGAACTATGAAAATTAGATGAATTTTGGCATAGATGTAGAACATAGTCTGGAAAAACGCATAGGTTTATTAACTTTTTTTTAACTTCGTGCGGTCGGTGTTGGAGGCTGCAGCTAGTTTCTATCTTAGTTCAAATAGTATATAAATACCTCGTGATAGTGTATAAGCTTGGTACCATTGTTATAATCTGTATTTTAAATAATAAACGCTTTAAACGGCCACCTCGTGATCTTAATCTATTGAAATCTACGGTTTTATTTTCCTTGATTTATGGATATTAGTAATTCTTGTTACGTTATGTTCATTGGTTATAACATGGAAATGTATTGATTATATGAACCTAGCACGTTGCATTACTGGTTACGTGAAATTGTGTGTAATAATGTGCAAGCGTTCGAGTTTGGACGTAGAGAGCGGTGGCGCGTCGTTAAATATTCATGAGGTCATTTTAGCTGTTGCACTACAGTTCACTATTTCTGGACGATTTCAAGTACAGTGAACGTCACATGTTGAACCATACATATTGTGCTCACGGATAGTTACTACGAGATACTATGGACTGGAGTAGTTAGACTTCTAAATAACAAACAATTTTTAAAGTATAACTCTATCGATGCCTAATTTTCACGATCTAATAAAATCTTGTCAATCTAGACTCGAAAAAACTGTGCGTTTGTAGGTACCAATTTTTTTTTAAATACAAAAAACTTTTTTGCCTATGACAGGATGCATCGACATCGATAATGGCATTACTTTAACAGCTTTTAAAAGCTTTCCACGTGGAAAGCTCTTAACAGAAAAAATAAATACTCGTTACGACATTTGACGTTAACTGACCTTTGCGTAAAGCTTAAACACAATATTTTGTTAGGAGCTCAACAATTTTTAATATCCATTTTATAAAAGAGTAAAACAAGATAGGAAGTATATTTAAGATTAACGCGCATTGCTACTCCTCGCCAACCGTGAGCAATGCGCGGTAACCTTTAATAACCCGACCGATTGTACCTTGATATCACAGAATTGGTAAATACGTTTAGGCTACAAAAGGTCACATCCCACCATTTCATTCTCCTTTCAATTTGTCATCTTCTGGAACGACAGGACACCAATTTGTCAGAGGAGTAAAAACGAAATAAGTATAAAAATATGACTGATCAATTAACTTTCTAATAAATCTACTTGTAGTGATGTACGTACAATAGCGTTTTACTTAATTAATGGACAGTTTCCAAGCCATTGTACGTGAACGGGTCTTCTTATTGAGTGTCCGCCGCACTACAAACACTCTACTGAAGCCTTGAAGCGCCTACAGTACTGAGTGGTCGATCTAACGTTTAAGTGGTTCGAAATGCGTGGCTACTCGTACTAAACGATTGCGCAATGAAATAATATGTACAAGCAATTGCTCAGTTCAACATCAAGTTTAACTTGCATTATTAATTAATTAATTAATTGTAAATTTCGTTTTAATAAAAAGCCTATTAATTGTGTTTTTAAAATTTTAACTTTTAGTAATAAAAAAATTGCAAAAAAAGCATAATTTGTTTATTTTATTTACTTCAAGGCGATTGTTAAATTTAATTTCTTTGATTTAATTAGACATAAGAATAAATGTTCAATTTATATTTATGCAAAACAAAACAAACTCGTATTTAAATTAAAATATGTTTTAAAGATAAGAAAATGATTTAAAAATGGGCATAATTAATTGGTGTTTTCACTTATCATAAATATTACCTGCATTATTTTTACCCATTCGAACCAATTCTGAATTATCTTTTTTTTTAAAAAGCAACATGCCAGTTCTAGTTGTTACGTAGGATATATAGAAATACTTGTAGAATTGGAAATAAATATATGTGGCGACAATACTCATTGTTACCTTTTATGTGGAATTAAAACAAAACACCGTTTATGCCAATTCGAGATAAAGCGATGGTATAAATAAAAATCATACAGAAAATTTTCCATATATTAATAACGGTCTTTTGTTCGGAATAAAATAAAGGCTTATATGGGAACCGCAATTAAATATTTAAATTTGCACTTTAAAAATATAGTGATATAGCAAATATCAACAAAATTACTAATTATCTCTTTTTATGTATTATGAGCTCTCACCCCCGACTCCGTCCGCGCAATGTTAAAAAACTGAGTAAGTAGCCCTTTATGTTCTAACAGATATTCTACATCTATGCCAAATTTCAGTCAGATCATACCAGTGGTTGTCGAGATACCTTCAAACAAACTTCTATCCATCAATGTAAACTTATGTATTTGTTTTCTACGGTGGTGTTACTACCTATGGCTTTTTTTTTTTAATTAACATCTTAAAACAAAATTGTATACTTCTGTATATTCAAAAGCAGTGAGGGCATTACAGGCAATTTTACAAGATGCTTTCTTACAAAAGTAATGTGATTCGTGATTACCAATGAAATATGATTTTCGCAGTGATTGTTAGACCTTTGTTTGCTTACCATCAACATTATATGATAGAAATTTTATTTTAAATCACGAATAAGAACCGCACACAAACCTGAACCGTAAAATCAGTAATACTCTAAATGAATATCCTTTTTATTTAATCCCTTTTACGTCTTTCCTACTTCGTGTAATGGAAAAGATTTTCTAAATTCGGAGTCTCAAAAGATGCCACTCATGTTATCGAAACACGTGTACTATGAAAGAGCCTCGATAAATAATCATGTCCATAAAAGAACGTATTACGAAATAATGTTTTACTTTCAACGCCCAAAGTATAAGGTAAAAAGGTTCTATTCTTCTCAATTAAAAAAAAAAAAGAAAATTAGGTGCTTGCCTTATTATTTTTTTATATATTGTTATTTATAATAGCTTCCTTATTCACTGCAAAGGTTAAATTGTAAAAAATACTAAGACTCTTGTAATAGATTATTAAGAAAGCTAGTGTATCTAAGTACAAGAAATGATAATCTATACGTATATTAAAGCATTTTTAACAGTAGTAGAGCTCGCTTTAACGTCTTCGCACGGTTCGGTACAATACCACGACTATATAGAAGACATGCGTGAAGTCGAAGGAATTTCGGGTTTTTAGTCTAATGAGTGTGCGTCGCGTAGGCCTAATTTTAGTCATCTTTCCCTTTCCACCCATTTTATTATAAGGAAAAGATGGGAGGTGGTGGTGGACTTTCCGGATGAGAGGATAGGAAGGGAAAATATTCTCTTTCTGTGCATCCTCCGTCGATTAAAGGTAGGCAACGCATATGCCATTGTGTATGTCTACGGGCAATGGTCGCTTCGCTATTTCAAAGATTTCAGATGACCGCTAGCTAAAAATTTAGAATTTTACCCATATATCACGCAATGTAGACAATAAAGTAAGCAACGTAGAACGAAATGAATAATTTCTGAAGTTGTTCTCCCTATTGTAATTTTTCGCTTAACTTTGTCTCTTCGCAAAAGAAAAATTAAGATAACAAGCGTTTTCAAAACGCTCACAAATTTATTACAGGTATTTATTATCAAATAAAACATGAATTATGAACGAAAGGCAAATGTTCTCTTAAATCTTTGTTCACAACAAAGTTTATTTGGAAACAAAAGAAATATCGTCAACATTTTTTACAATAGGTCGAATGCTTTATTACTTTTTGTTAATAAACAAATTGGCTATTAAATTCTGGTTACCGAAATATTATTTACGTTAATATGGTTTCGTTATATTTTAGTATAGTATAAGCAATAGAGCGTCGGTGGCTCAGGGGTCATCGCACTTGACTTGAAATCTGCAGGTCTTGGGTTCGAATCTCGCCATGTACCAATGTGTTTTTTCGATTTCCGATTTACATATGTACATTTATCCGACGTTCTTACGGTGAAGGAAAACATCGAGATGCTATCTGCACATATCTGAGAAGAAATTCAAAGATATGTGTGAAGTCAACCAACCCGCAGTTGGCAAGCGTGGTTGACTATGGCCTAATCACTCTTAACTAAGGGTAGGTTCCGAGCCCCTCGGTGGGGACGTATACTGAGCTGATGATAACCAATATTTATATTAATGGTCAATTTTGCTTGCCTTGTTATTGTAGCGTTTTGACATACTTAACATGCCTCTGTAAGTTTACTATATTGATAGACTCTCGTTTGTTAAAAGTTATATAAAAGTTATTCGTAATTGAAACGTATTGTTAAACGTACAATAGTTTTGCGTATAACTGCTTGTTTGATAAATAGTGCTATAATCCTCGACCCGTATGAGGCAGCGTAGCGTTAAGTGATTAATGAACTGGTATACATTATTCAGTACAAACTAATAACACCCTCTGCTATATAAATAATTGATATTGATACGTACGCATACTTCTAGATCATAAGATATATGAAAAATTTTACTTAAGTTTCGTAAATTGTATGTGACATAGCAGACAGAGCCAGAGACAACGCGATCGTGGAGGGACTCGTGAAACTCTCGACGTCTCTGTCGGTGAATCCTGTACGGCTCAAGACCAGGTTTTGGTGAATAAAAAAGTATGTTAATAATATAGAAATAAGTAATATACTCGTATACAGCATAAACAATATTGTCATTTAACATTAGGAATATGTGCAAAAAATAATATGGACCTTGAGTCTGTAGATGTTGTTTCTTGAATAATTAAATATATTAAAAAAAATGTAAGTGAAATCTCGTATAGCTTGTTAATGTACGTTGCTTTAACGACTTTAACCAGATGTGTCGATTCGATTCGTATCCAATATGTTCATAATCAAAACCCAATTAGCATAGTTAATTTAATTGTTAACAGCGCTATTGAACTTTGTAGATTTTCACCTTTCGCGTAGAATTTTCTTGATCTCTTCTAAGAACTATTAAAATTGAAACAAAGTACAAAGAAAACTAGAAATGAATCGAACAATATTTCTGTCCGATCAATTGCTATTTTACTTTCAAATGAGATTTTGCAACTTAGCCGAGTTTGCAGAAGTTCTTGAAACAAAGGCTTGGGATAAACGGGCGCCGGGGTCTTGAGTGCAACAGTTAAATTGATTCATGAATATTGAACATTGCAAAGTTAATGTTACTAACATTTGCTATGTTCGTATTGAACGAGCAGCAGATTCAGATATAGAAAATGAATATACATTTTTTCAGATTAAAGCTAGAAATTTTCATGATAGCAACTTTTGATTTATACGATAACTAGCTGTCACCCGCGACTCTGTTCCGTAATTCCGCGCAGAATTAAAAATACTGAATAAGTATGCGTTCTTCCAGACTATGTTCTACATCTGTACAAAATTTCATCAAGATCTGTTGACCATTCCGGAGGTACCTTCTAACAAACATCCATCCATCCATCTTAACTTTTGCATTTATAAGATTTCGCAACACCTCAAGAAGTAAAAGTTACTACAACGTTTACTATATTGTATGAATGTTAATTCTTGGCGGAAATATAGAACCAATTTGAACAAATTATATTGCAAGAAAGCTGCTATAAATATGATTGAATATATAAGGAGGTGAAGTGATGACTAAAACCAACTGTATCTATGTTCGTAGTGATAATATAAAGGCGTACGTCACCTGAGCCGAATAACACGAAATCACCTTCACCAGTTATTGCGCCTCTGACAGTCGACAGCCTCTCACATTCGTATCAAATTTACATATTTGTGGGTACAGTAAGCCTTTGTTCCTAAAGCGAAATCTCACCCAAAATTTCTATTGGGTGCAAACTACATTATTATACAACGAAAGTTTCTTAAACTTAAAGGTTAACAGTTATTCCAAGTTTTAGATTATTTGCTCACCAGTTGAGATTTACGATATGGTATTTACCTAATATCTTAGTTTTTCATTTATAATATTATATATAAATGCAAAAATTTGGATGGATGGATGTTTGTTTAGGTAAATCTAAAATCTCCATGAAATTAGGGATTTTAAATAGGGATAGATTACAGCCTTTAGACTATTTTTTTTTAATTTAAATTCCGCGCTATCTGATTCGCAGGCTACATTTAGCTTGTAAATTTTGTAGAATATTTTATGTCTCTAATACACGGGTGTTTCGAGCTTTAATATTTTAATCATTGCCTATTCATTGTGTAATTAAACTTACTATTTATAGTTGTTTGCTTTGTTTGCTGGCCGGTAACTATTACATTAATTGCTATTTTGATCGTTATATGGGCAAGAGGAAAACTTATTTCATGAATATTAAACACGAGTACACGACCCTTTACTACGACGAATTCAAATCAACTAAAGTGTTAAATTATGCGTACTTTAGTTTACAATAAAAAATAGTTGCTCAATTAGACACAAAATACACCAAAGCAACACATTTTTATTTGCTTGAAAATTTTTGATAAATATTTGTTAAATGTGACTAATAAAATGATCTAGATCTAGTCTAGATCAAGGTCTAGTTGTAAAATTGTTTTTTTTATTCCAAAAGAACGTAGTAACTCACCAATATGGTTAGTGTTATACCATACTACCAAAAGTTTTTGATGCTTCAGTGGTAGTATTATAACATATTATTTTCTCTTTAATAATTTATTCTAAGTATTTTTTTAATTAAACAAGAATTCCAATCTAAGAATTGGATTAAATGAAATCAAAGCAAGACAAGAGAATCGATTACAGTTTGCACCAAAATCGATGTTGCTGTTGAGAAATTATCCGTAAACGTTGAATGTAGCAAATTCAACTGCGGCAGATTTTCAAATGCATTTCTGCAAACATCTGTGCATTCACTGATCTAAATTGCTTTCCTGTAAGGTACAAGCCGTATAGACAACATTTGTATATTACATAACGGAAATCTTATACTAAAATAAATAATTTTGTAAAATACATGAAGTTATTATTGCAAACTAGTTGTCGCCTGCGACTCCGTCCACGCGGATAATTAGTAGCCTATGTACTCATATTCTTCTAAACTATGTTCTAAAAGTATGCCAAATTCCATCATCTATAAACAAACCTCCATCCATCTAAACATCCGCATGTATAATATTAGTAAGATATTCTCTGCCATGCTGCAATATTTTTTAAATACTGATTCTACCACACTTTCTTACTTGCTGTTTAAACAGTACAATGTTTAGTAGATGGCGCCACCAACGTATTATATAAAACTGGTACATATTGGCGCCGCGACATATTTAAAATAAAATATATCGAATACAGTCGTCTTTTGTTTTTTTCATTATTTTTCTTCTAGTATATGTTTTTCACATGATAACAAATATTGTGTTGTAAAGTTTGTTTTTATTTATGTTTAATAGTGTATTTGTCTTTTCTGTTGTAAAAAGTGAAGTGTTGTGTTTTATTGAACTCTTGCTAAGTTTTATGATGGGTTTAACTTATAGTTTCTTTTGAAAACGATGCAATGAAATTAAAGGTGAAATTAATTAAACTAATGAGATCATTGAAAATAGCTGACACTTTGAAATCGAGAGTAGGATTCTTGAAACAAGGTCAGTGAAAAATGCTGATTTTTAATTTACTCATTTCAATAAAAGGTCACACATGAATACGTTGCTTATTGAAGACTCGTCAGTTTTTCATTTAACATAAAATGTAAATTATACCTAATTTATCATCATCATCATCATCGTCAACCTACGTATATCCCTACGGAGGGTCGACACAGTACGTACTACTTCTTTCACCATCCCCTTCAGCCGTCATATCTGAATTAATCCCCTTCTTACGCATATCCTCTTTCACACAATCCATCCATGTTTTCTTTGGACTTCCTCTACCTTTATAATTATCTACAAATAATTAATTAAAAATTGACAAAATAGATCGAGATAATTGTCATCATTTCAAAGAGGACTTTAACCTCGACTCTTATGTATTGGATATTTTTAGGGTATGTATGTAGTTGAAATAGAACCACATAGAATAAGTGACGTAAATAACAGGATTAAATTAATCAGTACTTATATAATTTGCTAATGGCTTGTACACGAATGTAGACTTTAAAATCCTATAGAAAGGAAATCTTGTGAGAATTTGGATGTGACATTTTATTTAGCTCAACGAATTCATTAAAAAAAACATTATCAGCAATAAACATTCGTCAGCATTTCGTTTACAAAAGCTGACGCACTTTGTGTAAGTGTTCAATAATGTTCAATTTTTATTTTAATATACATACTAGCCTAATAGTGAATTTAACTGAAGGTAATCTGTCGAAACATCTGATGAAATAGTTTTACGGACTAGTTTTATGGAATAGTTTTTTAAACTTATAGTTCACGGAATAGTGTCGTAAAATATCTCCACAATTAGATATATCCTAACGTAAAACTGAACAGGATGAACAATTCAAGGGATAAGAAATATTGCCATATGAAAGATAAAACGAGCATACCTTCGTTCGAATTTATGTGTAATAATATTGGTAGTTTAAGAACCAAGACATATATTGTCGATTGCAAGATTTAGTACTGACAATTCTCGATGCAGTTCAGCAAATATGATCAACCGATTTTATAGTGATATCAGGGTAAGATTATGTCTAATAATGGATGACTATAAGATAACAAATTTATTCCAAACGTTTTATCATCTTCTTACTAATATGATAAATGCGAATGTTTGGCTGAATGGATCGCACTGAAATTTGTCATATATTATATTTTATTCTTACTTCCTTCGTAAGAACACATAGGCTACTAATTATAACTTTTTTAAATCCGCACAGATGAAGTCGCTGGCGACAGCTATGTTATAATAAATGAAGTTCATTATTCTGAATGTTACGTAATTGCGATCGGTTTAATCGGTGTAAACACGACAAGCGTAGCTTAACGTGTTCACATTTGTATTTACGTGGGAATAGTGGAGCGTAATGCAACAGCTAGAATTAGCTCATGAATATTTAACGAGGTACAGTCGCCACGCGACCAGAGCCTCCGCGACCGACCGCTGGCCGCACATTATCATGGTAGTTTCATAGAAGGACAGGACGATGACGCAGGACAGTTAACAGTGCAGTACCACCATTGTTTATGTCTGGCGTTGTGCGAAATAACAATAAACGCTGCACTGTCCTACTGCACTAGGTACCTGCTCTTGTGTAATTCAAGCCTTACTGCCATTTCGAGATATACTCTATGTCGTAAAGTTCTGTTTAATAAAATGCTCTATGTAATTTTTGGTCATTTAATTGTCAAGAAGCAATTATCTTAGTATGAAAAATCTATACTAAGGGATGGCTTAAATATTTATAAAATGAGTTAAAGTTTATGCGTCAGTATACTATGTTTGCTTAAGCACAAATTTAAAACTAATCCATAACTATAGTCATATTTTATGTAAAATAACTGTTATAATTTCGTTTACTGTTCTTAATTATATAACTAAGTAATTTAAATAAAATTACTATTAATATAACAACGACAATAAGAAACTAATGCTTAGCTTTATTTTATTATTGGTAAAACATGAACAAGTAAGACATTAAATTGCATGATAGAGCTTTTCCGTCTGCATTTGCCAACGAAGTTTACAGGCGATTATAATCTAGACAACACCTAATAGACGCTTAAATTGATACAATCTTAACGCTACGCGGTCTTTAATTCAGACTGAAACATTTTTACTCACGCCAAAAGATTTGTTATAAAGATACAAAAGCTTAAGAAACTTACATAGTTAATTACTTTTATTATTATTATTATTTAACAAGCCAATCGTGGTGCTTTGAAATTGGCTCACGAAGAACTGCCTTGACATTATTTGTAAAATATAATTTACTAAAAATTATATATTTCAAAGATTACAATGTTATGGGGTGTAATACATATTTTATACGAGTACTTTTCTAACAGATGTCATAAAGTGGCATCAAATAAAATAAAATAATAAAAAATATATAAGCAATGTTGGTAACAAGCAATTTCGTCGTACTTATTGTTAGTTTCTGAGACTACAATCCTTATATGAGACATAAGGTTATCCCTCTCATGATCTTTGATAACAATGATATCAATTTATTTTATACATGGATTTTGGTCTCAGAAACCAACTATTAGTAATACAGCAAGTTTGTTGACCCAAGTGAAGTGCAAGTTTATAATTAACAAATCAAAAAGTTGAAAAAGAAATTAAAACATGAAAAAATAAATTTAAAAGCCGTATAAAAAGTTACATTGCTTTCCCGGGAAGTACATTCTAGATATGCCACGCTAATTGAGTTTCAACACAAATTACTCCCGAGGAAACACTAATGAACAACATTCATTCCAGGCTGTTTCTTTAACTTTTTCATCTAAGTGTTATTCTCTTTTAACTTGTATTTTTTTACGCTTTTATACATTTAAATGTGAGAAAATTATTTTTTTAAGGTGAAATATTTATAGATAACTTTATATGTTTATGTTTATTAATAAGGTATTATGTATATTTCAGTAATTTATGAGATAATTTTTAAATTGTAAGTAATATAAAAATTACAAACTAACGTATTTACTTGTCCGTTAACTCTTTTCGATGAGATTTAACTTAGCTAATATATTGTTTGCACACTTAATTAGGTTTCTCGTAAAGTTTGTAAACAAAGTAAGGAAGAAATAATATCAAAAAATTTTGCTACCCTCGACCTCGTTATCAATGTCGTGAACAGTGAAATGAGGTTTTACAAAAAAAAATGACAAAAGAAAGCGGTAGGTATAATTCATTCATTTTCGCTCGGCACCCTTTTATATTGCGGAATTGTGAATTTTAAAATTCTGTTATTGGTCACAAAGAGGTTTTATATTGCAAAGGGCTATGTTTGAAGTAATGCGATATTGTACCAGAGATGATTTAATCCATAGCAAGAGATTTTGTGAGCTTAGGCAAGGAGCATTGCTTGTAAAGAGAATAGCCAATGACGGCAAAAGGTCGGATATACAGGACAATTTAGACTAGTTAGGCCGCTGACAAGATTCTTCTGAAGATCTAAGAAGGGTTGATCCAAAGATCCCAAAGTGAGCTTAAATAAAGACCAATCTTTCATTTATTATAACTACCTATATATTTAATACATAAAGCGTAAATAAATAACAGAATCTCAATATTTACATCCGCGTTTCCTTTTTGTAAACTTTGTTGGATAATTGTATTAACTTATTACTTGAAACGTATTTAATATTCTGTTACATATTTCCTTTATATTTAATTTGATAAAGTATTCAAATAAACACAGTTGTAAAATTCAATATCTGTTTAATATTCATAAAGAAATTACTCTTGTTAGTTGGAACATTAACAAGGGACGATGTTGGTCAACGTCTTGGGATACTCCATTAAACTTCCAAACTTTGAGCGCAATATCCAGTTACGGAATAGTTTTACTGACTATCTGTGTTAGCTTTGTCCCATGGGTATAACATGAACGATAATAGAATATAATATTTTAATTTAATTATCACTATAAGAGACTTTCGCATATTGATTTATAATTTGTGACAAACAGATAATTTATG